>NW_027100109.1:507500-510000 GCF_031753505.1 Anomalospiza imberbis
ATCGCACCGTTACATCCACTATGAGCGCACGGGCGTCTTTCATGAATATTAAGTCCGGTTTATAAAGTTCCTTGTTGGAATCCCTTATGTGCGGTTCTTTGAAGACCACCCAGTCCTTCTTCTTCGCCTCCTCGAGGAGCAGCTCGCAGATGCGATTGTGCCTCTTGATTCGAGCGTCTTGCGTCACTGGGCAGTTGCCGATGATGTGGGCGCAGCTTTCGATGTCCGCGTCGCAGTGCCTACACGCTTTATTGCATTGATCCTGTCTACCCCTGGCTAGGAATTCCCTAGTGGGGTAGACATTGGCCCTAAGTTGTAGTGCTGTGAGTAGTTTTCTGTGAGGTATGCGTCTGTAATATTGGAGCCAATGGTTACTAATTTTATCATCTTTGAAATTTACGATTCCGCGGCCTTGGGACGTCAATTTGGTCCACTTTTCGAATTTGTTTTTCCACCAATTGTAAGGTTTTGGAAATTTACTTTTTGGATCGGTGCTTCCCACTCCGAAGTTGTGCCTGCGTTGTTAGATGGTCCGCTCGCCGGTGGTGCTTCCCAAATCGAAGGTATTTTCTCTCTGTCCCCTCCAGCTTGAATCCACAGTTTCTTGTACATTTGTTCCATTTTATCTTTTTCCAGGAAGCTTTTCATTGTATCGTCCGAAGACTGCGCGATCCGATGTAGTCTTCGGGCCTGTATGCTGGGGATCAGTCCCGCTAATTTGGTGATGCCCAAGCCACCGTCCCTCATGCTCGAGTACAGGATGGCGTCGCAAGTGCACGGAGGTAGGTGCAACCAGTCCTTGACCGCTGTTTGGATTTTTTGGTCCAGGGTTTCGAGGAGCCCAGCTTTCACTTCTGAGTGATCGGCTATGTAGATCAGTCGAGGGATAGTGCAGGTTTTGAGAAAATCGATTTTCTGCAGGGGTTTAAGTGGTGCTTGATCAATCCGGTTAAGCCAGAATTCGAGTTTCGTGGAGAGATCGGAATTTGCAATCCCGATCCATGGGTCAAACTGCAGGCCGAGGTATTTCTCCGATTCGCCGGGGTCGATCATGTTCAGGGGAGTGCCATTGATGGTCCAAGCAGCGCAGTTATTGACGGTGTAAGAGTCTTTGGTGGGCTTGATGTAGAAGCCGTGGCATTTTTCCCCTTGTGTTTTGAGACCGGTCAGATTGCAGAAGGCCTCCAGTATCCTGATATTCGTTTTCATACTCTCCCAGGAGTCGCTCAGCAGGACAAGATCGTCCGCGAACGCCATTGCTGTAATGCTGTTCTGCCCTAGGTGGTAGCCTTTGCCTCTCTCTTCCAGCTTGCACAACAGGGGGTCCATCGCCAGGTTAAATAAAAGAAGTGACATGGGGTCACCTTGCTTTACTCCAACCCGGATCTGGATTTTATCCGTGTGTGTGTTCCTCTTTGTGGTGATATAAGTATTGATGTTTTCATACATATTGCTCACCAGTCCAATGATGTGGGGGTCCACCTCTCTTTGCTCCAGAACGCGGATGATGTGTTGGTGGCTCACGGTGTCAAAAGCCTTAGCGATATCCACAAATACAACACCCAGAGGTCTGTGATTTCTTTTGGCCGACCAGATTATAGTTTGCAGGAGTTTAAGGTTTTCAAAGCATCCCGCCGCTCTGATGAATCCTCTTTGCCTTGGGTTGAGGGGGCAGGCCTTGCTTAGCCTTGCTGTTATAATTCTGGAGAACAGTCTCAACAAGATGGAACTGATAGTGATAGGTCTCTAATTGTTAATGTCTTTCAAGCATTCCGGTTTTGTCGATTTCGGGATCAAAACCGTCCTGCAGCCCCTCACCATGTCCGGGATTTTACCAGCTGTTAACCATAAATTGAAAGTCTCCGTGGTCCTGGAGTACCCGGGATCCATCTTTACGATGTCCCCAAGGGTGACTCCGTCCGGACCTGGAGCCGAGCCCTTGCTCATTTCCTGCACGTGTTTTTCAACTTCTTTGGCCGTGATTAGTGCACTGAAGGCGGTATTGTCAGCCTTCCCGTGAATTTCAAAGTCCCCAAGGCTATCAAAGTTACTGGGTGTTTCCCATCTTGTTTTAAAAGCCGAATAAATTTCTCCGGGTGGTATATCGCAGGATAAACATTCTATGTCCTCCAAAATTATTTTGGCGAGTTTCCCCCTGTCTAGATGAAATAGACGCTGGAAGCGAAGGTAGTTGCCTTTCCGAATCGCTCTGTCTTTCATCCATTTTTGAAACGGTTTTCTTGGTTTCTTCTCCTGGGCTCCGTTATTTCCCCGATTTCGGGTTGCAGTTCTTATTTGGCTAATTGATTCCAGGCACTCGAAGCCCTGCGCTGTTTGATTGATCACGAATTGAAGTTCCCGGCCGTTCAGGATTTGTTGCACTGCCCGGGGGAAGGTGTTAAACGATCCCGCTGATAAGCGTTCCCCGAGTGTCCTTCTGTAATGGGCCTGCAGCTGCCCTTCCTGCTGCTGGACGGCTCCCTGCTGTCCGTTACCCTTA
>NW_027100109.1:882500-965000 GCF_031753505.1 Anomalospiza imberbis
CTCCCCCTCCCTGGGCACCTGTGGGATGGGGGGCGATGGTCCTGGGGTGCTGCAAGTTCAGGCAGCGCCAGAGTCCCGTAGTTCCCCCTCCCCTCTTCTCCTTCTGCTTCCGCCACTCCGCCTCCTCCTCCCTCCCTCCTCCTCCTCCCCCGTTCTCAAAGCCCTCACAGCCCACAGGAGGAGCAGTGATGAAGTCAGGACAGGTAGGACCCCAGGGAGGGATGGTGCAGATACCAGGAGTGGGAGTGACTGTGCTGTACTGGGATCATACTGAGAGCAGCTCCCGGGTGACTGAGATCATACTGGGATATTACTGGGAGTGAGTAGCAGCAGCACGATGGCTCCAGCACTGGGGCTGGGGACGCTCCTGGGGGTCCACGGGGGAGTGGGACCCCTGGCACTGGGACCCTGAACCACCATTCCCAGCACCAGGACCCCCCTGCTCCCCTTATCCTGCACAGTGACCCTCCTGGATCACCTATTTCTGCACATTAGGACCCCTTGCTCCCCTTTTCCCGGCCATCCCATGGCTCCCAGCATCCAGACTTCCCGTGGGCCTGACACTGGGACACCCTGGAATGTCTTGGACCTCCATTCCTGCCTTTCCCAGCCCCCAGCCCCACCTTTCTGCAAAACCAGAGACCCCCTGAACTCCCCCCTTCCCGAACATCCCGGGTGTCCCTACCCTGGCACCCCCATTTTGGAAAACCCTGGACTTCCCCTTCCTCGGCTCAAGGACTCCTGGAACTCCCTTCTACCTCTTCACATCCTTGCCCCCCATTTCCATGGTCCTGAGACCTCCCTGCACCCCTATTCCTGAAAACCGAGACACTCTTTTACCCCTTTGCCTGGCACTGAGACCCCCCCCTGCACCCCCTTATCTGGCATTAACACAACATCTTCCCAGCCCCCGTGCCTCACCCAGCCCCTAGCCCCACCCTTTTCCCTGACCTGGGACCCCTGGACCCCCATTCCTGCCTTTCCCAGCCCCCAGCCTCTCCTTTCCTCACACTGATGAGCCCTGGCACCCCCTTTCCTGGGCACAGGATTCCCTGGACACCCCATCCCAGCTCTCCCAGTCCCTGCACCCCCTTTCCTTCACTCTGAGCCCCTGAACCTCCTTCCCAGCTCTGCCAGCTCTTCATGTCCCCCTTTCCTTGGCCTTTTGACCCACCTGGATCCCCAAACTCTCACTTTCAGCCTCCCCCCCCCGCCCCCAGCTTGCCCAAATCTCTGTGTCCCCCCAGTTCTCCACTCCCTGCAGTACCTGGGAGTGGAGCTGTCGGAGCCCAGCCCGGGGGTCCCCCAGTCCTTGATTGTGAGGGATGTGGATGGGACCCCTTGCGAGCGCTGAGACAGGGGCCGGATGGAGCTGTACACACTGGGAATGGCAGCGGGAGCTGAGCTGGGATATTGGGATAGCCAGATCTGGGATATTGGGATAGCCAGATCTGGGATATTGGGATAGCCAGAGCTGGGATATCCTTGGTTGTAAGATATATGTTTATTCCATTTCCTGTCTGTTTGAGGTGGGGCACTTATCTTCTGTTAATTAGGCAGTTTTCTTTATCTCTTCCACAGCCAAGCCTCCCTCTGGGAAGTATCTTCTGTTAATGGGCCATTGAGCTTCCCTGCATGACTGATAAAATTACATCATCCCATTGTGAGATGCTCCACCCAGAGGGAGGATCCAAGCATTCCTGCCTGGATATAATCTGACATACCAAACAGCACTGCAAGCCTTTGCCACTGGAGCTGCCCAGAGGAGCAGCTTTTCTTCTCCACTGGCTTCCCAGAAGAAGACCAGGCCCATCTGGACCACCACTGGACCTTCAGAGGAAAACTCCAGCCTTCAACAGGATCACTGCTCCCCCAGATAACGAGCTGAAGATGGAGACCAGAGTGGTCAAATCCTCTTGGCAGAACCTCATGAAAAAGGCAGTTTTGAGCGGCTCCATGGAAGAGGAATCCAACGGGAAGGAGAAGCCCCAGAGATCCTGCAGGAGGAGGAGCTCCAAACCCAGCCCAGTGTGCTGTGAGGAGGAAAGACCCACTCTGTGCCAGGAAGGTGGACAGAGCTCCAGTGAGAGGTCGGAGCTGGTGGTGAAGGAGCAGCTTCATGATGGGGAGAAGCCCTACAAGTGCTTGGAGTGTGGGAAGAGCTTCAAGCAGAGCAGCACTCTGATCCGCCACCAGATGATCCACACCGGGGAATGGCCCTACGAGTGTGGGGAATGTGGGAAGGGCTTCAGGTGCAGCTCTGAGCTCATCATCCACCAACGCATGCACACTGGGGAGAGGCCCTACAAATGTACCGAGTGTCCAAAAAGGTTTCACACCAGCTCCCATCTTCTCAAACACCAGCGGATTCACACCGAAGAGAGGCCCTACCGTTGCGCTGACTGTGGGAAAGGCTTCAAGCAAAACTCCACCCTCGTCACCCACCGGCGCATCCACACTGGGGAGAGGCCCTACGAGTGTCCTCAGTGTGGGAAGAGCTTCTCCCAGAGGTCTCACTTGACCCAACACCAACGGAGGCACCGGTAGGGGAAGCCCTGCAAATGCCCTAACTGGAGGAAGAGTTTTGTGCATTGCTCCAGCTTCATCCCCCATTGGAGGACCAACTTTGGGAAGAGCCCTGGTGACCCATATTCCCTGTTACCCGTGCTGGGAAGAAACCTGTCTCTTTTTCTGCCCCTGCCAACGACATGATGTGGGCTCAAAGAACATGAGGGTCTGGCCATGGCCCTGTCATTACATTCACTCCCATATCAGGTCATTGCCAGGGGCAGGAAAGGGACTCTCTCTCTCCCCAGAGGAGAAGGATGCCCTTTCCAGGTAGGAGGGAATACGTGGCTGGGAAGAGACAGTCAGTGGTGATGTAGTTTTCCCTGTAAATAATTTCTTATCGCTTGTCTGTTCAATATTGTTTCTGTTCCTGTTTGTTCCTTATGTGGTTGCTGTTCCCAATAAATTGTTCTTATCCCAGCCCAGGATCTTTGCCTTTTGTGCTTTCCATGGGAGGCGGGAGAGCAGCGGGCGTCAGTGCGGTTTTAGCAGGAACAGGAAATTGGGGTATCCCATTCCTAAACCCTGGCCCATGGAAACCAAGCATCCCAGCTGGTCCCAGCCCTGGTGGCCATGGCAACAGCCTTGGGAGCGGGTCCCTGGCTGGGGCTGTGGGAATCTCTTCACTCTGGTGCCCAGGGACAGGAGTGGAGGGAATGGCTGCAGCTGAGTCGGGGCAGGCTGAGGTTGGATCTCAGGAAAAGGTTTTTTCCCAGAGGCTGCTGGGGCACTGCCCAGGCTCCTCAGGGAAGGGTCAGAGCTCCAGGGCTCTCTGAGCTCCAGCAGCGTTTGGACACCGCTGCCAGGTCCAAGCTGGCATTGTTAGGGTTTCCTGTGCAGGGCCAGCGGTTGGACTTGAGGATCCTGATGGGTCCCTCCCAGCTCAGCCAATTCTATGGTTCTGGGGTCCCATGACCCTGGGGATGGGAGTGCAATTGGTTGCCATGGCAACAGACTCTGGCTCCAGGCCTGAGCTGGTGTCCATGGCAACCACCCCTGGCATGGGGTCTCCATGGAGCGTCCAAGGTACTGGCCATAGCCATAGGGGGCTGGTGACGGTTGCCATGGAAACTGACCATGGCAATCGAGGGCTGGTGACTTTTACCTGCTTAGGATCAGATTTGTCACAGGCACTCAGAGGGGTTCCATGGGGAAATTCCAAGAGTCTCCAGGCTGTTCAAGAGTTGAAAAGTCACACACAGAGACAGGGGCTCCATGGAGACCTCCCAAGGCGTTTTTGGGGGTGGTAAAGAGCCGCGTGGTCAGAAGCAGTCTTAGCCATTCCATGATGACATCCCAGGGGACCTTGGGCTGCAAAGGCACTGATCTGTCACAGGCACTCATAGGGGCTCCACGGTGACATCCCAGGAGTCCCCGGGATGCCAAAGAGCCGGGATGTCCCAGACACTGACCGGGGTTCCTGTCATGGGCCGAGCGGGAACTTCAGTCAAAAGCTTTGTTTCTTTATTGGAGAAACTCCTGCTGAGTCATGAGATGGAGAAATGACACTCAGCAGCCACCACGGAACACCAAAAGCCCTCCAGGACCCCTAGACTTCTAAAATTCCTTCTAAGAGAGGAGACTGTGAGTGGCTGGATGCAATTCAAACCCCAGACTTTGTCAAAGGCGGAAAAGATTGGGCAGGTGGAATTGTACTTTAATGGAATTTGTCCCACAGGATTAACAATGGAATACCAGATATTTCTATTTCTATTTCTATTTCTATTATTTCTATTTCTATTTCTATTTCTATATTTTAAATAATTAGAGCTGTGATTGATTCTGATCATGATTAGACAGAAGGGTCTTCATCCAAGTTATTTACTCCACAGGATAGAAGCTATAACAATTATTAGAATATTCTGCTCCAGGAAGCAATTTCGAAGTCAACAGGGCCTTGCTGGAGTGGTTTGAGCCCATTGCAGGCAGAGCCTCCTGCTCCAGCAGGAACTGCCTTTCCTGTGCCGGGAGCGGGGCAGGTCCCGCTGCAGGAAAAGCCCCAGGCCAGCCCCAGCACAGGGAAGGCCTCGGGCACAAGGGCAGAGTGCCGTGCTGGGAGCTGTGCCAGGGAGAGCCTGAGGCACCAAAGGCGCCTTGGCAGCAGCAGCTGCTTGCAGGGCATGGCCAGAAGCCTCCCTTGGCAAGCCCGCCTGGTGGCCAGCACTGCAGATCTGCTGCCTCAGGGCTCATTTCTGGCTGGGCTCTGGAAAGCCACTTCTGCTCCAGGAGCCTGACTGGGAAGCCATTGGCCCTAGCACCTTGGGGACGGGATATTAATGAGAAAACTCTTCATGCCAGCAGAGACAAGGCAGGGGCAGAGGAAAGGGGAGAGCCAGGCCCAGGGGACAGGGCTGCCATGGTGATGGCTGTGAGGTCACTGGCAATGCAGCAGCCTGGCTGCCTGTCATGGTTTGATAGTGGCACAATACTAGTGCCCCTATGAGAATACACCTTCTCAGTATAAATGTTGTGAGATGTTATCAGGAACAGAGCAGAGCAGGCTTAAGTTTATTAACAAAGGGAAACAACTTTATTAAACTACTACTACTACTACTATAAGGGACACACACACACTAAATTTAGGATGAAGACCCTCTAAAACACCCCTCTTCTTACCTAATTTCTGAAATAACTACGGTGAGACATTACCTGGGATTCTTGATTAAGTTGCCACCCTCCAGATAATTAATACTCAGTCTATTAAGGGAGAGAGGAGTCTCTCTTGTACCATAGACTCCCTAGGAAACACAGTTGCCATCTCCTGTGTTTCTATGTCACACATGGCAAGCGCCCAGAGAAAATTTGCCAGTGTGGCACTCTCTTTTCCATGCCACAGTGCTCTCACCACTGTGCATGGACAGACTGCTCATAGGGCTCTTCTAAGGATGTTTTGCTAGTGACTAAAAGAGACCACAGTTCAGCTTCTAATTTTGGGACTACAGTCTTTCTCCATTTTCCCCCTAAGACCGAAGGTCCAAGAACAGAAATCGTCTTCTTCTTAAAGACAGAGGGTATCACCATTCCCACTTCAGCTTTTTCTGTTCTTGCCATTTTTGTGCTGGTGGTTGTTGAAGCAGGTCTCTTTGGTTCACCACTGCATCCCCTTAAAATGCAGTCTTTATTGTAGGAGAATTTGGTTCAGTCTATGGCTAATAAGAAAAGTCTAGCCACAAGCCACTCCATCATCTCCTTCTGCATAAAAATTTCCTCTTCTAACATTTCAGATCTTAGACAGTCTCTCTTCTACTTTAAATCGAGGAAGAGTAATATTTTACAAAGCCTTCATTTCTTAAGAAAGGGTTAAAAGTTCAGACTCCCCGGACGGCTGAAATCTCTGCCCAAAAACTAATTCCTAAGGCTGGGCACCTCCCCCCCCCACCCCCATTCTCCTCTACCAGCAAATTTACAAGTACTGTCCAGACTCTCTGTCTCTCCCCTCTAGGGTGGGGGTGAGGGGGGAACAAAGACATCTCTGCTTCTCTCCACCCTTCTATCCTTCTATCTACAAGAGCTAACTCAGTCTAGACTTTCAGCCCCCTCAACTCACTTCCACCAAGCCACATAGTTTCCTCTCTCCCCCCCCAGCCTGTGGCTGGGCAGGAGAAGTCTACACAACACTCTGACCAAAACTAAAGAAGCAGCTCCCCTAAAAGTTCTTACTTTTAACCCCCCTGTATTCTCAAAAGTGTGTCTATACCTTCAATAATCAAAGTGCCAATATCCAAACCTAACCACTAATTAGTTTAACCCAACTTCCTAAGAAAATTCACTTCCATGTCAAACCACAACACTGCCCTCAGCAGACATTCTGGCCAGAAGCCTTGTGAGGTCACCCAGCACATCAGAGAACCCACACAACAGGAATTCCATCCTTGGGGAGGGGATGAGATTTCACTACGTCAGGTTGCAAAAGATCCTCCTCTCAGACAATTCCTGGGATGGTGCACCCACTTCTCCGGAAAAACAGGTGCAGTTTTGTTCCACTCTGTCCTGGCTTGGTGCTGGCACAGTGCCAGTGCACCCATGAAAATATTTTCCTCAAATGGCTACTGTGAGATGTGACCAGAGACCAAGCAGAACAGGCCCAAGCTTAGAAATAAACTTTATTAACCTACAATTATAATAAAAGGAACACTCAGAATTCAGAATGAAAACAATCCAAAACATTCCTCCTCCCCCCACCCAATTTCCACCAAAACACAGTGTCACAAAACCTTGTTGGGCCCTCAATCAAGTTACCACCACTCAAATAATCAATTCTCAGTTCATCAAGGGGAGACAGGAGTCTCTCTTGTACCGTAGTCTTCCACAGGAAAAACACTTGCAGCCTCTGGTGTTTCCATGTCACACACGGCACTGCCCAGAGAAAATCTGCCATCGTGACATACTCCTTCCATGTACAGTGCTGTTGCCGTAGAGCAGGACAGGAACAGAAATGACTCCAAGTCAAAGGCAAGAAAATGAACTGATTTATTTCAAATGTACCACTCTATTTATAGGGAACATCCTGCAGACTAATTTCATTGGTCTTAGAGTAGAAACATCTCACACCATTGGCGTGCAGTGAATGACACACAGTGGCAGAAAATATCTATAAACAATGTGAACAACAAAATAGATTAGAGAATTACTTACATTCATTCCCAACTGTGTCCCAGGCTCTCGCCTGGTTAGAAAACCCTCTCTTTTTCTCTCTGACTGAACTGAGAATATCCACACAGTGCTCTCACCACTGTGCATGGACCGAAAGTGCTCATAGAGTTCCTTTAAGGATGCTTTGCCAAGTACCAAAGAACAGCAGTTTCTCATTTTGGGACGACAGTTCCCCCCATTTTCTCCTCCCCTGAGGCTGAGGGTCTCAAGAACAGAGATCTTCTTCTTCCCTGAAGACAGAGGGCACCACCACACCCTCCTCATGTTTCTCTGTTCACTTCACTCCTGCACATGGTGTCACTACAGCAGGTTACTCTCACTCCTGCACTGGCAATCACTGCAGCAGTTCACTCTCAGGCTCAAGCCATTCTATCCCCTGAAATGCAGTCTCTGTGTTACAGATGAACTGGTTCGGTCTATGGCTATACAAGAAAAAGTCCAGCCAAAAGCCACTCCATCATCTCCTCCCACCTAGGATTCTTTCCCATCTTCTTCTGACATCTCAGAGCCCAGGCTGTCTCCTACTTCAGATTAAGAAGGATTAGTTTTCCGCGAGGCTTTCTTTGTCCAAGAAAGGGTTCAAGTCTCGGGCTCTGCTGGCCCCAGGATGGCTGAAATCTCACAGCAGGCTGCCCAGGACTCCCAAGGCTGGGCACCCCCCCACCACACCTTCTCTTTCTCCTCTGCCAATGTACTGCTGGCACATGATATCAAATTTCAAGGTGGCACAGGCGCTCTCTCTCTCTCTCTAGGAGGGCTGCCTCGGACATTGCAGTGTTTCTCCACCTCTCTGTCCTGCAGGGGCTGGCCTGGTTCCATTCCCTTCACCCCCCTTCTCTGTCCGGGACTCCTGGCCCACCTCAGCCTGGGCCTGTGGCTGACCGGAACAAACGAAGAGAGTTCCCCTGTGAATTCTCTTTTCACTCCTGGTGTCATCTGAGGCGTGTCCAATGTCTTCAGTGGTTACACCAGGTGGCAATATTCAAATCTGACCACTGATTGGTTTGGCTATAACTTCCCAAGAAAACTCACTTCCTTGTCAACCTACGACAATCCATCTTCTTGATGTCTCTTAGAGTTATCCCGTCTGAACTGGGAGCCGAGTTTTTGCTCATCTCCTGCACATTTTTCTCCATTTCTTTCGCCATCATTAAGTCTCTGAAAGCACTACTGTCAGCTTTCCCATTAATTTGGAAGTTCCCAAGGCTGTCGAAAACTCCGGGTGTTTCCCAATTGGCTTTAAAAACTGAGTAAAGTTGCTGGGTGGGATTTCACAGGATATGCAATTCAGGAGAATTTTAGCAAGTTTGGCCCTATCTACGTGGAACAGGTCCTGGAAGCGATGATAATGACCTTTCTTAAGTGCTCTTCTTTTCATCCACTTTTGAAAAGGTCTTCTTGGTCCTTTTTCCTGGCTCCCCATTTTTCTCTTCTCTCGGCTTGCTGTTCTTATCTGGCGTATTGATTCAAGGCATCAGAAGCAGTCCCGCGCTGATTGGTTGATTGCTGATTGCATCTCCTGGCCATCTAGTAAGTGCCTGAATGCCCGCGGGAAGGTGTTAATTGTCCCAGCTGATAGCTATTCACTGAGGCTTCTGAGATAATGGGCCTGCAGCTGCCCCTCCCTCTGTCGGTTGGTGTTTCCCAGCTGTTGGTATGCTTATCAGGGTGGTGACTCATCTTGGGAACTGTTTTCCTTCCAGCCGCTGACCCTGACATCTTTGTCTTCACAAAATATATGTGAAAGAGGACAGTGCTGATGTGTAGCAGTGTAGTGCCCAGCATAGGATATAATTTTTCAATATGAAGCAGGATTTTTTTTTCCAAAGAACTGCCAAATAAATCTCACCTAGGAGAATAGGCATGACAATTTGTTTTCAGATTGTACCTTAACAACACCCTGCACTGAGCCAGACAAATGCCCACAAACTTAAATAGAAGTGACTGAGCCAGAAAATAATTATCATAATTATATTCCAGTTAGTCAGATTAATAACAATAAAATATTTTTCCTTCCAGAGTGCTGTTTATTAGGCAGCACCAGAACTTAATATTTTTTTTGCCTGTCACATGGTTTGTGAGAGATCTTGGAGAAAAATGTTTGGGTGGGTTTTTTTTCCCTTTATTTCATTCTGGACTTTTTCTCCAAAACACTAGCCCTAATTTTCATCATGATTAGGATGTGCAAATGACTTTTGCAGTAGGTCTGGCTTTTCTAGCAGGAATGCTACATTGTCCATCCAGTGCCAGGAAGGTGGAAATAGCCTTAATTTTATGTTCAGTTAAATACAGGATTTGCCTTTCTGACTGATGATTTCCGAATAGTTTAGCTTGGAGAGTTTGCTTGTGGAAGAACTGATTCACACGTTTATTTTCTTTTCCCCAAAGTAATGACTACCGAAGAAGACTTAACTATCCTTGTGCTCTTTTCTGTATGTTGCTTGTGTCCTCATACAGAATTGCATCCACAGAATATTCATTAGGCAGAATGTTACAGAATTTTTTTGCAGCATTATAGATTCTTTCATTAGTTTCACAGAACATAATTTTTTCTTAATTACCTCTTGAAAAATATTTGAAGTTACTGTTAATTCACAGTAAAACTTTAGTATCAAATTTTTGATTTTAATAGGGATCTTAGAGGTGTTGCTACTGGATATTCCCCTTTCTATACCATCCTCATTGAATTGGAATAAATTATCTGTGAAGATCCCTTGTTTGGCTGGAGACGGAGGCCTGTGTAAGCGATGTGAAGTTCAACAAGGCCAAGTGCAAGATCCAATTCCTGGGTCAGGGCAATCCTTGATATCAACACAGACTGGATGATGAATAGATTGTGTGATGACTAGGCTGAGTGCAGCCTTGCAGACAAGGACTTGGCAATACTGGTAAATGAAAAAAAAAATTATTAAGAAATTTTTACGTAGAAAAGTATTTTGTGAAAATAAGTATTACCCAGTTTGGAAGTAAAAAAAAAAAAACAAAAAAAAACAAAAAAAAACAAAACCCAAAAAACCCCAAAAACAAACAAACAAAAAAACTCAGATAACTGTAAAGTTAACAGGAACTGTATTATGACTCTGGAAAGACATGCTCCAAGACTGCACTTATCTCACTGGTATACTCCATGCTGGTTGCTTATATTTATAAAAGACACTGATGAGTCATATACAAACATTTTGATTATAAAGATTTTCTTCATTTTCCCACAGATTTGCTGCTTTCAAACAGCTGCATCCCATTCCTGGGCTCAACAGAAGGACTTGATTTTCGAGCCCTGCTGCTAGATGAGGAGAGGGGCCGGCTGCTAGTCGGGACAAAGGACCACATCTTCCAGCTCAACTTGGTTGATGTAAACAAAAATGTAAAAAAGGTCAGTGGGCTTTCCATGGAGTTTATCTCCTAAGTTAAATTTTGTTAAATTCCATTTTTGTGTGTTTTGTGTTTTTATTTATTTATTTCACACTGGGTAACTGCAGATTCGTTGTGCAATGCAATTTACCAATATTTGGTGATCTCACCTCCCACAGTTATACATATTATCTTAAATCAATTGAATTTCTCATGCTATATGATCTCCCGTGTGACTGATGACCTGCAAGAGATTAGCTATGTGGAAGAGCCCTGCAGTGCATGAAAATAGCATCAAAATATCAGCAAACAGGAAAAATGTAGCTCAGAGTTTTCACTTCTCAACTTCCCTGGTCATGGTTACCCTCCTCATTTATAAGCATTTGGAAGGAAATAACTGAAGACAGCTCTTTCATCGCTTCCTGGCGTCACTAGGATTGCTTTACTGTGATACTGAACAGAGCAGAGGCAATTTAGATGGTTTAAATTCTAGTAAAATGTAAGTGGCAATTTTAGCATTTCTGTTAATATCTAGAATTACTAGCAATAGGAAAAGCTTCCACTGGGATCTGCTGCAGTCCCTTGCCTGTGCCCAGTGACAATGTGTTAAATTGAGATAATAAGATGTCAATTTAGCCTTCAATATTTCTAGTAGATATGGTGAACTGGAGCTTTGGTAAGCACAGTTGACTGCTACGAGTGAAAACCAGATGCTTGCATGGGAACACATGAAAACTGGTTTCCTGCTTCTTCCAGACATGAAGAAAATTTGAATTGTCAGCTGTGTTTGGTATTTTCTTTAGGCACCAGAGGGGGGTTTTAAATTCCTGTGTTCTGATGCCAGTTCTGAAGAGGCAACTGACCCTGAATTAACGTGATTGCATGCAGGGGCTGAACAGGTGGAACAAGAGACTATTTTGCCCACATGTTTGAGGGCAACACTTGCTGTCATTGTATAGAAGAGATACAGTACCAGGCAGAACATCTTGCTCCTCATCTTGACTTCAGCAATGCTGCACATGCCAGTTTTTGTACAACTCAGATTTTGAGTATTTCAGGAAATTTCTTCCTGGGATGCTTTATCAAGCACTTAACTTGCTTCTGTCATCTCAGTAATTGACTCAAAATCCACCACCCCCTCAGGATATTGCATTAATAACAGCACTGCTAATTATAATCGCAAATCTTCAGACTACAAATTGATTGGTGGTGTAGGCTTTCTGCAGAAAACAAGTTTTGTTTGTGTGAAAAGCAGAGTTCTGTTTCTGTGGGATGCTGCTTGCCTCCTGAGAGATGCTGAGTGCTGTCACTCCCCATTATGTTCAATGGGGCTTTATGATCCCAGACCTTGCTGGAGGTGGCAGCACCCTGCGTGAGCCACGCCTCAGTCCAAGCTGGTGACATTTTGCCTTTGGCCAAGCCACCACTGATCATTATGGACCTTGTGCTTTCCAAGAAGAGTAGAACAGAGAGCCAGGAGAACTAACCTGCAGTCGGACAGTGCTATAGATGTTACAGAGAAAAGACTCTGTGTTGGAAGGAAAATTTGCCTTTCCTAAGGTGAATACAGAATGTATGCTTACATATCTGTGGTAACCTGAAAGGAGGGAATAAAATTCCTAACCACTTGCATATCTAGACTAAATATGCATGCAGGTTCAAATTCTTCTACTTCTTTTAGTAGTAAATTAATAACAGTTTAACTATTCAGATAATAATTAATTTCTCAGTAAAAAACCACATGAAGCAAAATATATCTAAGTGGGAAGAACTGACTTGAGAAGCCTTGCAGAGCATCCTGGTGTGATGATTTCCAAGGCCTCCATGGGCATTCCAACAACTTTTATAAATGTATCTTCTTGTGTAAATGCCCAGGTAGCACAAGGCAATGTCACACAAGTGTTTCTCTTTAATTCCACTGCACTTGGCTGGTTGAATCTTGTCAGTGGAGGAAAGGGATGAGATAAAGGAAATAGCCTGAGGAACTGTGTATAAATCTCAGTTGCTGAGGAGGATGCTAGAGGATACTCTACAGTAGCAGGGAAGTGTCAGAAAGTAGCATTTGCCGGTGCTGTGTTTAGCCTGACCGTAGTTTGGGTTGGCACCAGGCAAGGCAGCTCGCTTCCAGGCTTTCCCAGCATGAGGAAACCACACATGTTGGGACTACAACGGTCTGAAGTGTGTCCTTTGTACTCCTCTGGAGTACGAGTTGTCTGGGAAAAATAATCTGCTTACACACAGCCACTAAAATGAGCAGAAATTGATTAGAATATTAAGTTTCTGCCTATAAATGATGTGTTTATTAATGACTTCGAGGAAGGACTGTGGCAAGCTGAGGGGGCAAGAAAGGTGTAACAACTTTGAGACTAGAATGCAACATTGTTCATAGTTTAGGGTTTCCTTTCTTTAAAACAAAGCTGAACATTAACTTTCAAATGCTCTTATTTTAATACAGCTCTCCGTTTCAGATATTTGTTTTGTTAGGAGCTACTGATACCTTCAAAAGCCAAGTCAGAATCCCCAACAATTTATTCTCGTATGTGGATATAATTACTAGGCAGGAGTATATTTTAGAGTCTGAAGCTCTGTATTAAGACATTTCTGGAATACTATTCAAAGAAGCACCCAAAGCATTGTATCCTGATCTCTTCTCTAATTTATACATATATAGAATTTAATAACTTCCTTAAAAAAAACTATTTATTTACCTAAATTAGTTAATTTGACTTACATATATTAAGTTATGGCTTTATTTCCTAGCGTATTTTTCCTTATGCAATAAATCAATAGTTCTGCTGGAGTCCCAATTTCTTAAATCATTGCAGTTGTTATTCAATTTATTGTGTAATAGGTTGAAAACTTCCTTAGCTGGCAGCTTAAAAAAAAATCTGTCTGGTTTCCAGTGCTTGCAAACCTCATTATAAAGCAACAATAAGTACCACAGTGTATTAAGCAAGTCTTCCAGAATGACAGGCGAATGCAGAAAGCTAAAGTGATTATAGTCAATAAATATATAATGTTTAGCAATGGATAATCCCCTTTCTGTAGCAGGGATACATACATTTTCTCTGAAGTTTTCCTGTATAGAAGCCTTTAGCTTCTGTTGCTGGAGCAGCATTATCAAGTGCCACAGTCTTTTTTTGAAAGATCCTCACATGCCTGACAAATTCTGCAAGCTGTTTGCAAACTGGAAGAATTGTGATTTCTTCCTATGAGTAAAATAAAGATGGTCAGTGAGAGAAAGCAGTTCTACAGAAGGCCTCTGTGCCATTACCACCTGAAGTGCTGTGTAAAGCAAAAGGAGGCTTAATAGCATGAGAAGCTAGAAAGCTGGAGAAGAAATTCTGTAGGAACACCAGGCTCTGGGATCCTGCTGGAAATATTACTCTAGTACATTGAATTTTCTTGTGGGTTTGCTTAAAGCCTTTTCTATTTTACTCCTTAAGCTAAATAAGTAGGAAATAGAAAATGTTGTCAGCTGGGTAAACAGTGAGTAAATAGCTGCAAAACAGTGGTGCCCCTTTCTGTGGCTGTGCTAACAGTGCACGCGGGGTTACATGTCAGCGCGATTATCACGGTGTGATCCGCAGCGCAACCCGCCCAGCTCCGCGGGAATCGGAATGCTATCAAGGCCTGACAAGCTTTTGAAAAGCTGCCAACCTGCAGGAGCTGTCAGTGCTAGAAGACACAGCCCCATGTGGGCCAAATCGATAAACATGTCAGATCCCCAAGTAGCAGCTTTGGAATAAGTTGTTTTCATCTGTCCCAGTGTGCACTGGCTCTGGGTCACAAATTATCATTGCTTGGAGCATCCTTGGTTTGTAGCTGCTACTGTTTCTCTGGCATGTACAGCCAGCTTGTGACATCCTTGAATGCCCTCTTGTATTGACTGTTAACTGTATTTCACAGGGAAAAATATACATATGCATAAATATATATTTATCTGCTGGGTAAATGCTCAGGAAATAGCTGCATGTAATTTTTTTCAATAACTCCATTGCTTGCCAGCAGTTCAAGTGGGCTTGTATTTCAGCGCTGCTTGCAGTGTGACCCACCCATCTCTGCAGGAAGGGGAACATGTGTGCAAATACGTATGCATACTTATGTAAAACAGCACCCTTGAGATGCAGGAGCAGAATTTTACATTCATTGCTCTGAGAAACTTTCTGTCAGTCTATATAAGCGTGGTCTCAATTAGGAGTGAATCCAGTGGGAATTTAGCCAGTACTGAAAGGAGGCTTTGGTTCTCGCCATCAGGCCTGAGCCTCAGGAACACATACAGAGTCTGAGGTGTTTACTGCAGCCTTGAAACACCGTAATACCAAGTTGATTCTTCTTAAAAAATATGTGCTGCTTATTCTATAGCTCAAAGGAGGTTAGCTTCCTGCCTGTCAGCAAAACTGCAGACAGTCTGAGAGTGAAGCTTTCTTGACCTGTCAGAAGAAAAAGTTTGCCAGGAAACATAATTGAAGGCCAAAGAGTCATGTGGAAATCGCAGGAGATATTTAAATTGATGAAAGTGGGGCATTAGGATAATCTAGGATAAACCCAGTGAAACTTCAGGTTAGGGACTTGCAGAGGTACAGGTGATATCTTTGTGCTTGCTAGCCCTTGGAGGGGTCTTACCTAGGAGCTATTTACTCTATAATGTTGTTTGACAGACTTAAATTCAGGTCCCTGTGTAGACAAAGTGAAAGCTTTTGACAAGTGTTTACAGACACAAATGAACAGATAGAGCAAGACGTGAAGAAAGCAGTATGAATCCAGAATGACAACAATCCTAGGTGGAAGAGAGTGTCTCTGTTGCTTCCTTTTGCATTATTGCCATAAATTATGTTCCCATAAACATCCGCTGTCATTTTTGTGTTTTACCCATGTGTTTAGGTATAAAGAATGGCCAGTATCCTGCTCTCTGAAAACATTTCCTTATATTGGTCATTGGCTTTTTCAAAGGTAGGATTTGTTTTTAGTCTGAAGTGATAAACATGTCAGGAGCAATGCCATTTACCCTAAAAATCCTGGTGTGTGGTTTCCTTTTAGGAGAAACAGACAATAGTCAGAAGTCTGCTGTGGTTACGCTGTGGAAAATGAAGTGTAGAAGCACTGATGCCTTTGAAGATTTAATCCAGTGTAAACCAAATCAGCATCTAGTCTATTTTCTTTAAGCTTTCACATGTGCTCATAACATACACATGAAAATGCACTTTTCAGAAAACCCTTGAGGATGGAAGTATTGGCTGCTACTTAAGTTGTGTTGGAGATCGCAGTTTAAGAGGAGAACTGGGGCATGTGGAGATGTTGCTTTGTCGCAGACAGATGCAATATTAAAGCCCATTGGTTCTAATATGAGGTTTCACTCTAACAGCCGCCTGCCAAATTTAAGCTACCAAAATCTTGTGAATATGTCTTCCAAATATATAGATTTTATTTTCCTCTGACTTCCAGTGCACTTTACTCAGTTTGACAGCTCCATGAAAATAAAGAATGCCGTGCACTGACACTGGCATTCCTGCTGTGTTGTAAATCACTTTGAAACAAGCCTCATATTCTCTCTTCCCGTTACATCAGATGATATATATATTATATATATCAGAGATCCAATTTTCTGTTACTATGAAATAATTGGAGTTGGAAATTCTGGTCAGTTTATTTCGTTGGATGTGTGTTGTAGGTATGGGAAATAGTACCACAGGTGAAGGTCTGTGGCAGATGAAAAAAATATTAAGGATACCTTCTTGGCTTTTAAGGATCTCTTAAGTATTTCTGGGAGTTAGCTAAACCTTGATGAAACTGCTATAAAGAAAGTTAGATAGAAAAACTCTAAGGACAACCCGGTTAATTTTCAAATACAGGGAGAAATATAGATGAGGAACTTAGATGTATCAGCTTCCTTTGTTTGCTGATGACTTCAAAATACTGAATTCCAGAGTACAGCAATTACAGTGGAAGTCAGTTACGAGACCTGCTTGGGGTAAAATTCCTGTTAGAATTTGTGTGTGAGAACAATCTGCCCAGTTCCTCAAGCTGTGGACTTCCCTGCTGCCCGCATTAATGCAGCAGATGTGAGAGATTTAGAGAACAACTGGTATATGAATATGGTGTGCTAAAATCAGATCATTTTCTCTCTAATTAGTGCAGTTGGTTGGGGCATGGTGCAAATACTGTCAAGGTCATGGAGTCAGTCCCTGTACAGGCCATTCATTTAAGAGTTGAACTCAATGATCCCTGTAGGTCCCTTCCAACTCAGAATATTCTGTGATTCTGTGATAATTGTAACACTCTTTGTTTTCCACGAAATAATACAGAGAATGCATTAAATTCTTTCCAGTGTCTTCTGGGAAATTCAGTAAATTTTTAGTGCTTGCAGTAATTTTCAGTGAAGTGGCCTGGGGTCAGTATACAGCAGTGACAAATGTCCTAGTTCTCAGGATGCAATCCATGAACACCCACTCTTACTGCATTGGGGCATGACATTTGTGTTACTGTCTTATGCAGCAGGGTGACATTCTTATTGGATCACTGCTGTATGTTTTCTCAGTGCTCCTTGATCTTACTGTTTTTCTTTGCTTTTGTCTTTTGAGCTATGAATTTCAAAGTGCTTCAGAAAATCAAGAAAACAAATTTTTAAAAAGTCACATTATTGTCATTTTACTGGTGAGAAAATTGAGACCTGACTGTCGCATATAGTAAGGCAAAAACAAAACTAGGATTAGACTGTCTCCTGGTTTACTTCAATCTGTTTGGCTCATGTTGCCTCTTTACTGTATTCATTTTATGGTCTCATTGAGCTAAGTCATGAATTCTTTTTTTTTTTTTTTTCACACAGTGGGGTAGTTTTTCATGGAGCAGATTTTCTCAGGGGGAGTATATTGCATATGCCAATGTGACAAAGGGTTTACAACTCAGTCTGGCTTTGTTCTTCAGAAACGGAAGTTGGGACTGTCATATGGGGAATTTACCCATACCGGTGAGCCTAAGCTTCTAAGTTATAGTGTACATGCTTCACAAAGCCTTAATAAGACATTTTGAAGCCCAGGAAGCTGTAATTTTATTGCATGCCTTCCCTCAAGCATCAGTATGATGAATATCTAGTACATAGAATGAAACAAGGGAAGAAAGCTGTCCTTCTCTTTCTGCATCAAGCAGCTGTTTAAAATCTGTATTTTCATCTAAATGCTTTTATCACTTTTCCTTCCTTTAAAATAGGGAGGGAGCAATCCCTTTCTTCCCAGGCCCCAGATTTGGTGTGTGAGTGTTTTGAGAGGTGCTGATCAGCTGATGTCCTTCACTCCTGGGTAGGGACACACCCTGCTGGTGCTCCATGCATCACTAGCAGAGCACTTTGGGGTGTCTGGTACCAGGGGCTGCACTGATTGAGAAGTGCTGCAGCACGTGCACAGCATCAGGCACAGGAGAGGCTCTGGTGAAAGCCCCAGGGCTGCTGAAAGCCAACAGCCTCAATGAGACACCCCAGTGCTTGCTGCTGGCATGAGCGTGGCTATCCTGGGGACCTGCAACTGGCAGGAGTCACACTGGTCAATTGGTCTCACTCCCTGCTAGCAGCCCCACCTACCTCATGGAGCAGTTATTCCTTTTGTAACCCAGCTGTTACAAGTGGCCCTTTGGGATATTCATGCAACTTCTTTAGGAATGTTGCTGTGGAACAGATCCTTGTTACTCCAATGTTTCAGATTCAATTTTTGTTAAAATCTACGATTTGTTATATATATTTATTTGTGAGCAGTTTATACCCATTTCCTCTGGCTGTTTATAATTCTGGTCTTCAGAGCCCTTTGATTCTTCCTTCATAATTTAACTCCACTTGTATTAGTGGTGCTTTCCAACTTTCTGTCACCTGCATGTGCTGTGGCAGAGTTCTGGGTTTTTATCAAGGCTGCTGAAGGGTACATGAAACAGGATGAGCTCTGACCCTGTTTCTTGAGGAACTCCATGAGTAGCTTTCTACCTCAAGTTCTTTACTTATCAGACCATTTTTTTCCCTTGTACTAGTGCCCGTTTTTTGCAGCTGAGCTAATCAGTTTCCATGTGACAATTTAGTAAATACTTAAGTGGAGCCATGGGGAAGGGCAGCTCTAGCACCTTAAAGTACTTCAGCTGGGTTATTAAAGTACAATATCAGAGTGAACCAATGTCTGTTTACCAAGTTATATTGTCTTCTCTACCACACTCCATTTTCATTGGAAACTTGTGTTATCTCTTCCCTAACTAAAAACTTGATTTGAAACCTTATAAACAGATGAAGTAAGACCAATGGCTTTTTAAATTGTTTAGGTAGCTTGTGGTCTTCCTCTTTTGTATTGTGGACAATATATAGCATTTCCACCCATTTTATGAAGTCCTGCACCATCCTAGATCTAGAAGCCTAACTGGAAGTGATTCTTGAAAAAGCTGTAATTTCACACAATATTTTTCTTTGTAATCAGACTTCACTGTCTTATTTTTGAGAATCCCTTCTCCTAAGGATTTATAGTCTGAAGTGTTAGCTTAGGAACAAAATCTGATACTGAGATAGATAGATACTGAAAAAGGAGTTAAATATCGGTATTGTTAATTGATGACAGATAGCAGCTGAATTAAGCTCTTTTGGAATGAGAGGGGTGGATCCATATATTATATATTTTATATATATATATATATATATATATATATATATATATATATATGCAAGCACATACACATAGGTATATACATATATATGTATATATATATATATATATATATATATATATATATAGCATCCACATACCAATTTGTATATCACATTTTTAAAAAAATTTGCTTTCCTTTTAATTCCTTTCTCATAGTAAAAATGCCTATTTAGTGGACAGGAAAATGTTACTTTTAGAAATCTGCTGCTCCTGATTTAGAAAAGAGCTTTATGGTTTTAAATGGTTTGTTTAAATCAGAAATCAATTTCAATCTACCCTTTAAAGTGATACTTTATCTGTCCTACACTTATGTACTGCTTAATTTCATACTCCTGGGAGGTATTCTTTCTCTCTGATAAAAAAGAGCTTATTAACTTTCATTTATTAGGAGAATTTAATTTCTTTCCTGTTGCTAAATTTAAGAAAATATTTGAAGAATGATTTAAAAGTAATGGTAAGGTTGTTTTGGTTTTTTTTTTAAATGGGCAACAAAAGATAAAATCTGGAAATCATGACAGTAGCCAATCTTTGGAATTTTGATATGGTTATTTTAAAAAGAAAATAAACTGAAGATTTAGAAAAGAATCCTATTTAAGTATACAGTTCCCATATTCCAACTAGTTGCATTCTTGTCTTAAATTCAGTAATTCTGCTAAGCTATGCTAAGATTTTTCCAGACATTTCAAATACAGATATATATATATATATACTATAAAATATATTAAATATATAATTTGTACTGTTTGTAACACAAACTGATTATAACTTAAGTCAATGTTGTTGTCACCTTTAATATATAGTGCCTGGTTATCTGTCTTTTGTTTCCATTCCTTGAAACTTTTGCTTATTGAGGAATATGGGAAAAAAATATTAATAAGATGTTACCATTGTGAATAAAGAATGTAAGTAGAAAAAAATATTTTAAAAATTACCAATTTTTAAGCTTCAAACCATTTAAAAGCTCAATGATTTTAAATCTAACAGAAACTCCAGGAGCATGTGGTCTTACTTTTTTGGGATTTTGTAAAACTAAGTAACTTATCAGAATAAAATATAACAGCAGAACTTAATTTCACCCCCTACAGAAAAGTCAATACAGATGTGTAACGTTACTTGTGTCAGTGTTTGAGGAAACCAGATCTGTGGTACTGTTACACAGCATGTCCTGTAATAAAAAATGAGGTTTGTGCTTTCTTGCTCAGCACATCAACTCATTATTTATTATGTAATTTTCTTGATGTATTACAGTTTAGAACTGACAGTTTCTGGGAACCTCTCATTTCTCATATGTAAAGCAAATAAATATCACTTTCACTACCCCATATATAATTACAAATTGATTTTCAAGTTGGATCACTTAGCTTCACTTTTCATTGTCTAATGCGGCTTTCTGTAATGCTAAATACTGAGGCTGTTGACTAACTAGGGAGTAAAACAATTGATTTTTTAATATAATTGTCTGTGGTCAATTAATATAGAAGTGTGAGTGTGTGTATTTCAGCCTTGTAGGACAAACACTAATTTCCATGAAGGGATCTGTAGAAGAATGGAGAGTAAGTCAAGTCCATTAACCCTTCTGATGCCTTGAAGCAGATGTCTCTGTTTTTAACGCCTCCAGTTCTTCTGTGTATTTGACAAGGAGAGCTGGGCATTTTCAAAAGCCTACAAAGGGACATCTTGTCTGCCTAACTGGATAACTAAACTTTTGCCAAACATCTCCCAAGCCCCTTGGCCTCTAGGCTTTTTCCTGTAAATGATTCAGGGATCTAGGGCAGAATTGGCCATAAAGTTCATGTACAAGAGAGCTGACAGCTCAGACAAATCTCCTTGGCCAGATGTGTTTGGAGAGCCATGATCTCACATTCCTCTCTCTGTTCCTTTTCATCAGCTTTTCTTCTTAAACTTGACCTGTGTTGCAATGGAGACTCATCCCACTCTGCCCAAGCAGAGACCAGACTGGACCTACCTTCAGCCCTTCCTGATCTTCCCAGTACTTTCCCCTGTGCTTCCTGGCACTGTGCACTGTGCCACCCATACACCCTGGCACGGCTGATTTCAGGTTACATTTTTTTTTATACCTCATTCAGAGGTATGTGGTCAGAGCGATGACCACATCATTCTGAGAAAATGCTCTGGGAAAGCAAAGTTACGCTCCAGTGCTGCAATGCTGCTACACTGTCTTATCTCTGACTGTGTAAATGTTGTAGAGGGTTAAGGTTTAAGTAACTTAAACTACATTATCTCTACTAAGAGGTTTTTATCAGAAAGGTAACTAAATTCACGTGAGAGGAAATTAATTTCCTTGCAGAAATCCAGTACATCCATTTTCACTGGGAATGAAAAAGGAAGAAGTAAAATCAAGTGTTTCCAGATTGAGAGGAACGGTGACTGTAGGTTTTGGGAAATGAAGGTGCTTGGCACAGGACAATGGCTTTTTGCTTTCCTTACCCATGTGGGACTGAGCCTGTGTACGTCAAGTCTCTTCCTACAAGGTGCCAACAGCTGGGTGGAAGGGAATATGACAGCAGTCAACTACTCTTGTATTCCATTGGGTTGTGCATCCTTCCTTGATGATGTTTTTATTTCTGATGCATATTACAATAATTCTTCATTCTTATGGATTTGCTATTTAAGATTTTGTAAAGTGTGATTGGAAACTACTCTAAAGCATTTGTGACTACTAATGACCTGCTGACTGGTGCCTGGGACTTGAGACAATGTACTAATCAATATTAGCTTAAAAATTAGTGTGGTTTGTAGTGTTTTTACTATTAGTTATAAGAAATAACAGTTTTGCCTTGTCAAAATTAGAAGTAAAAATTACCCATTTTTATCAATGTCGTTGTAGAAGAATTTGTATTTAGCTTCTATTTTAAATTTATTAGAATAGAAACCTGTACTCAATCATATCCAGTCTTGACTGCTTAATTGAAATCAGTGAGGCAGAACCTGAGCTGTTGTTCATTTATATTTCTTCACTTACATAATAATTTGGATTACAGTAACTGATAGTATTTTGCCATCTGGATTCATCTACACCAAAACCCATTTTATAGAATTCTTCAGGGCAGATTAAAAAAGAAAGAGAAACAATATCAATATTTAATACCAATTATCTAAGGTCCGCAATTCTACTCTAAACTTCTGTTTCATTGTCTCAGTAAACTCAGTTAATGTTGATGGGTGACATTGTTAAACCATGCACTGTTGATTTCTGTGAAATGTACTTTTTGTTCTACAAATTTCCCTAGAGCTATCCTTAGTTTTTTGAACCTAGTTCTTTTCATTTGAAAATTGGCAGAAAGCTAAGTATTTTTTATAACAGTTATACCAAGTCCACTGGCCTAAATTCTTCACCAATGTAATTTGCCTGGCTTTGCAATCAGTTTAGTTTCCAGATGATTTGGCTCATCTTAACTTTGAGGGAAACACATAGTAGTGCCAAGGTGCCCTGGCCAGATTAACAGAATGCTTTTTAAAAGTACACATAGCCAATGAAGAAATAAACAAAGATCGGGGGTGGGGGGTGGGGTTGATTTAAAACCTCTTAACTTTTTGTCATGGTATCTTGTATTTGAAGTCAAGTTCATTTCAATTTACAGGCAAGGTTTTTCAACATGTATAAATCTGTTTTAACTGTTTATTCATGGAATAATTAATCTAACAGTCACAGGACAGGTTATAATCTTCATAGTCTTTGTCTTATTTTAACTATGTTACAGATTTACTGGCCTGCAGCAAAAGAAAAGGTAGAATTATGAAAATTAGCTGGGAAAGATGCCCAGGTAAGCATGATGTATATTTTTTATTATTGCTGAGATTTAAGAATACGTGTGTGTTTGTTAGTAAATACAAAAAATGCATTAGTAAGGTCTTGTTATACTTCTTCTGAACTAATGTCCTAAGTGTTTTTTCTTCATTAAAAAAATTACATTGCTATTGTTTTTAAAAACGAATGTTTTAAAAAATTCAATATTGCAGGCAGCAATTGTGCTGAGTTTTTCTTTGATGTAATAAATGCAGCTGAGAGATGAATGGACTTATCTCAGAAATGTATACCAGGCAATCCTTCCATGAAATCCTCTCTTTTCGCATTGAAATGCTTCTATTTTTCTTGGGAGTGTCCTGAATGTAGCTTCATTATAATTCATTAAAGAAACAGAGTAGTAGAGCAGTGTACAAATCAACTTAACTTGCAGACTGCTTGAGTTAGGATTAAAAAAAGATGTCAGACTCAATGGCTTTTCTGTGGAACCACAAATTTTCGTTAGGAAGTATATTTAAGGTACGTATGTGTATACAATACAACTTTTATATGTTTTGCTTGCCACAGATTACATCATGTGTTTAGAGCCCGCTATAAATGTAAACATTTCCTGGCTGCAAAATAAAATTTCTTTGTTTTGTCTCAAAAAAATCTCCTAATTTCTATCCAGCATGTCAGTAGATTCTAGTTCAAAACACTCTCAGCTCTCTCCGCCTGAAGAATTTCAACTTCTTATTCTAACTTTTTGCTACCATTGTCTTTACAGCAGTCAAAACCTAAACAACACCTTTGCTGAGCACTGAAATTTTCTTATACTGGTGTATATGGAAGATTTGTGCTGTTCTATTTCTATACTAAGAGAAGAAGGAAAGGGTCCTGGGAGGGAAATATTTGTTTTGGACTCTCACTTAGGTGTAGGGTGATGTCTAGAAAGTATGAACAGATCTTGTGTATTCCCTCTGAAGTACTTGTTTTTTGTTTCTGTATTAATTTCATTCTGGGGAAAGCTAGAGCAAGCCTTTTCCTCCAGCCCATGTATCATCCTTGGAGCACATAGCATCTGCCTGTGCTTCTCAGCAAGGACCAAGCCCAGCTAGAGCCAGGACAGCCTGTTGGACTCGGAAACAACCAAATAAAAGTCACCAGTAAGATGTGGTTGGTGCAGAGACAAAGCACACCTTTTGAAGTGTGTTGAAGCCTTTCAGCCCACCACAGTTACTTTAATCATGTAATCTTTGGTGTTAAAGCACCCTGAGCTGGGAAGCAAAGGCAGGAGCATTGGTAGCCAGACAAACCCAGTGGCTCTGCAACCTCTGCCCAGTTGTTGGCAGGTGTTGTTTGCTAGGACACAGGCTGAACAGATACCCTCCAAACTGTGCTGTGAGCACGCAGTTTCTTGTGGCTGTAAGCATTACAGCAGAATTAGGTTTGCATGTCTGATTGGTGAACTGCCTGGTAGATAGCCACTGTCAAATTGTAGCTGTCACAGCTTTGAACTACTTCATAAACAGTCCCTGCTACAGTAGTTTTAAGTACACCAGTCCTATGGCTGTAACATGAAAAGTAACCTTTATCTTTCTTTTTCCAACAGACACAATGTGCCAATTTTATCCGTGTTCTTCAGCCGTACAACCGGAGCCATGTTTATGTCTGTGGAACAGGAGCGTTTCACCCTCTCTGTGGATACATTGAACTTGGAACTCACAAAGAGGTCATTTAACTTTCTCACTAGTGTGGCATGTCAAGGAATAGCCCTCATCTTGTTTAGCATTCATCATAGATTGGAAAATACTATGTGAGTGTGTAAAAAATGACCTGACAGCAGCCTGCATACATAATAATAGGGTAAATGGTGGATTTTGCGGGTCATAGGGGAACTCTCGTTCTCACATTTGGTATGTGCATATCACTTTTGAACAAAGCACTTTCCTCAGGCTTAATACACAAAGTTCTTTGGAATGACACTTCCATGTGATTAACTAAGTGAAGAGAACATCTAACCCAGATGTCTTCCTTTCTGGTAAGTCATTTCTGCACATGCTTTCCTTACGCACATACATTCAGAGTTCAAGATGAAACTTGTAGTTCTATCTTTTAATGTACATATACCCTTGGCCCACAGAGGGATTCTTTTGCCTTGTGCGAAAGAGTAATGAACACTTTGAAAAGGGTCTCTGAGCTTGAGTGCAGGGACAGCATCTCAGGACTTTGCAATGTGTTGCAGTCTGGTCATTAAGGAGGTGTTGGGTGTTGTCCATCACTAGTGGCATATTCCTGAGCTGAAGTTTAGCAGCTGATTGGTCTTCATTTGCTGGTGACAAAGAAATCTCTATCCTAAGTGGTAAATGTTTGAGATCTAACCTCCAAAACAGAAGAATTTTGGTGTTGTGTCAAGCAGCCACTTAGTACACAAGTCTCTTTTTAACTCCTGTACGTATCACACCTTGGCTATATTTATCCCACTGGCACTGTTCTCAGAGTGTTGAGATGTGAGCTGTCTGGCTGATTGCCTGTGGTGCAGGCTTCCTATGCTGCTATAGCAATAGCTTTCTCTTTTCTTCAAGGCTGGGTAAAATTCCAGAATGCAAGAAATTACATCTAAAGTTACTAAATCAATTGACCTGAAAAAGAATAGGAATCATGGAACGGTTTGGGTAGAAAGGGCCCTTAAAGACCACCCAATTCCAGCCCCCCTGCTATAGGCAGGGACACTTTCCACTAGACCAGGTTGCTCAAAGCCCAGTCCAGCCTGTCCTTGAACAATTCCAGGGATGGAGCATCCACAGCTTCTTGGGTAACCTGCGCTGGTGCCTCACCACCCTCACAGGGAATAATTTCTTTCCAATATCTGATGTAAACCTATCCTATTTCATTTAAAGTTGTTCCACCTTGTTCTATCGCTTATACATGGAATCAAGGGAAATCCTCATGGAAGAAAAAAAGGGATTAATGCCTGTCCAGACTGAGATCCATCATTATGTCCCCCACAATCTCTGGCTTGGATGACCAACCCAGAGGGGCTGCCTGAGCAACAGAAAACTGAAGCTGTGAGAAATCTACACAGTTGTGTTCTTTGCCTAATAAAGCATTAATGCTCCTGGTATTGTCCAATATTATATATTATATACCACTATATACCAATATGGTGTATAATTTGGCTTACAATGAAATCATTCTGTAGACTTCTTTGCTTTGCTACTTTAAATATTCCAGTTCAAGCAACTGAAATTTTAGATCCCTTGGATCATGCTGATTTCTTAGCTGAATGATCAAATACACAGTTGAATAGACCAGAACAGCTCTCAGCAAGAGTATAAATAAGGCTCTGGTTTACCTCTGGGTCATTAGCAAGATCCCTTATTCACTCTATCATTGCACTACTTCATTTCATCTACTTCATTTGTGAAGGTTGTATTCCCCAGACTTTATGAAATTATGGATTTGGTCTGACTGTTCAGTCCGGCAGCCAGTCTAGACAAGGGGTCTGTCTCAGCCAGACATGACCAATTACCTTGTGAGAGGAAATGGAAGAAGAATCCTGGTATTGTCCATGTTCCCAGCACATCTTGATCATCCTGCCCACATGAGCTCCCAGTTCACTTCCCTTCACATCCTTCATGGCTTTCCTCAGGTGTACCTTCCAAGTATAATCCCCTGTCCAGCAGCTCCCACACTGGGCCCTTGTGCTAAGTTCTGGACATTTTTTCAATATAAATACCAATGCTTCTGGCATTCCTAAGTGTTCATTAGCGTGGTGCCCAGATATTAAGCAGTGTACTTTCAGCTCCATTAAATATAATAAAGCCAAATCCTTTCATAAGACACTTTTTGTGATTGACTGCTCTTCAAATATTTGAAGAAAATGACTAACTGGGAATTTTCTGCCAGAATAATTTGCAGGTAGAAAGATTCTTAAAATGAATTTTCTATAGATCCTTTTCAGATCCTCTTTCTTCTCTCCTTTCTGCATCTAAAAGGGATTTTGTACCAGTGGAGAGGGGAGGGGGGGGGGAAAGAAAAATCAAACCAATACCTGCCTACTGAATCTGACAAGAGACATCCAATCAGACTGATGAAAGCAGAATGCCCCAGTTTCTCCTTCTCAGCTGTACAACCTCCTTTACTTTTAAGCGTACTCATGGATCTCTGTGGAGATGGCCCTGACTGCCTCCATTTCTGGCAACTGGGTTGGAAAGCTCCTCCTGGCCTCACATTTATATCTGTAAATAAATTGGGAATGGGGCGTGAAGCATCTAAGTAAGCAGCAAGAGAGCTGTATTTCATTCCAGTTCTTCCTGAGTTTTTAAAACCCTTAGGAAAAAACAAAACACCAAACTTTTTAACATGCTCCTAATTATTTTAATATTAATGAAGACAATGCCATCCAGCTCTAATGACAACTAATCCCAAGCAGATCCTATCTTGGCTTTGTTTAGAATATTGTAAATACTGCATCCACAAACCAACCAATTGCCAGGGATTGTGCTTGGTAACCACATTTCACATTAGCTTAGAGGGAGCTCTTAGAGTCAGAGACTCTAACAGCTAGAACATCAGAATACTGAAGTGTTATTGTGCTATTTTCTATCATCTCCCACATGAGAAAACCTAATCTTCTCAGTAAAATGCTTTCCTGTTCTACCCTTTTGACCAATGTGATTTTCTAAATTAAAGTATTGACACTACATATTCATAAGACAGTGTATTTAAAGAGGAAAAAGCTGAGCAGGTACAAACTACCAGTCAGCAACTCACCCAGTAGGAGCATTATTATTAACCACATTATTCTTTCAAGGAATTAATCCCTCAGCCCTGTAAAGAATTTAAGCCAGACTTAAACGGCTTTATTCAATCAATGAGAACCCACAAATATTTACTTCTTTTCCTGACCCAACGTTTACTCTACGTATCCCCAAAGAATCTTAAAACTCCTTTTTCCCAGACCCGTAAACCCTTCTTTATCCAAGGAGTCCTTGCATCCCTATTCTCCGAAGTGTCACCAGAGGACACAAGGAAAAACAATACACCACAGCTTTGGTCACCATGAAGAGACTAATTTATTTTTTCTGACTCCAATCATTTATAGTTCTCAAAACATGCCAGTGGATTGGAAGGTGAACGTGCCACCTCTCCAACGACACTGGACAAACTACCAGTCTATCAAATTTCTCCACCTCTATGAAAGAATGCAAAACAATAGGTTGTTTACAGAAAGTTGCATGAGAAAGTTCTCTACAAGAATGTAAATTCAGAAGGCTTTAGAAAATCCTAAGAAATCAGGGCGACATCTCACCCTTCTCAGTTTAAAAAGAAAGAAAATGGAAAAAGAAAAATGAACAGTGTTCAGCATCCATTCATGGAGGAATCATCAGAGTGATCACTCGTGTTGTCTGCATCCGAGTCATCACTCAGCGATTCACCCACTTGATGCCTTTCAGGTTGGTCACGGTTTCCATGTTGCCCGTCAGCCGGATTCTGTCTCTGTGGTCGCAGGTCAGGGCGAACACACTTCGAAGGTACCCAGCGTGCCCCGGTATCTGTGGACACACAAACATACCCATGCCCCGAAGCGATAAGGTCATAAGGACCTTCCCACTGTTTGGTGACTAAATTCCGCACTCGAACCTTTGCTCGAGTCTGATGTGCCTCGTCCGCAGCCTGCAACGAGAAATGATGGTTCAAAATGACAGGGTTATTTGAGTTCTGTTGCACTGTAAGATGATTGATGGTGTACAATGCTTTTTCCAACCGACTGTGCGGGGTTTCACCCTGCATTCCCCTTTTCTGTTTTTGAAGAACCTGCTTCAGGGTACCATGAGCGCGTTCTACAATAGCTTGACCAGTTGGAGAATGAGGGATACCAAACTTGTGTGACACACCCCACAACTGCAGGAACTGCCGCACCTTCTGCGATGCGTAAGCAGGACCATTGTCGGTTTTCACAGCAGAAGGTACCCCCAGGACGGCAAAAGCCTGCCGCCAGTGGGCAATGACATCGCGGGCCTTCTCTCCAGTGGGAGCAGAAGCCCACATTGCAGAAGAGAACATGTCCACTGTGACATGCACATACTTAAGCCGGCCAAACTCGGCAATCTGGGCGACATCAGTCTGCCAAAGCTCCAAAGCCCTAAGGCCTCTGGGGTTTACCCCTGCTGGTAAAGGTGGAGCAAGTGCATGGCAGTCGTCACAGGACTCGACAATGTCCCGAGCCTCCTTTGGCGTCAGCTGAAACTGCTTCTGCAAGGTATGTACGTTCTGATGGAAAAACCCGTGCGATGCCTTGGCCTGCGTGAGTGTATCAGGCTGAGGTGCTACCCATGCCGGGTTAGCCAACCTGTCAGCCCTCGCGTTACCTTCTGCCACAAATCCTGGCAAGTTGGTGTGACTCCTCACATGCAAAACATAAAATGGATGAACCCGGGCCTGAATGGCACACCACAATGTCTTCAGTAAATGAAACAAGGCAGGATTACTGACCTCCTTCAACACTGAATGACCCAATCGCTGTGCAATGTCAGCCACATAGGCGGAATCCGTGACCAAATTGAAAGGTTCCTGGGAAAATCTCTCAAATGCCATAACAGCAGCCCTTAATTCAACCAATTGGGCTGATCCATCCTGATGACCTTCCAGAACCTGCCATTCAGATCCATCCTGCCAGGTAGCAATGGCCTTTCCAGTCTTCCCCGAGCCATCAGTAAAGACGGTGGGCCCTTGCACAGGTTCCTGACTATTTTTGGGCCGCAAAGAAATTTGCGTGGATTTCACCACCTGCAGTAGCTTGTGGCTGGGCAGATGATAATTGATCTGCCCTGAAAAGTTTTCCAGAGCACATTGCAGGGATACGCTATGTGCAAGGCTCCAGTCAAAATCCTCCCGGGATACCGGGAGTATGATCTTTGCGGGATCTGCGCCCATCAATTGCAAACACCGTTGCCGGCATTTGATTATTAAGCGAGCAAGCAACTCAGCCAATTCAGTTGCCGTCTTCTGCGGCCGATGGGGCAGGAAAACCCATTCCAAGATGTGCAAAGGATCAGACCATTTGTCACTCCACTGGCCAATGATACCTGTGGGATGCGAATCTGGAATGGTAACGAATACAGTGACATCAACGGAGAAATCAATGCGATAAACTTGGCGGGCAGAAACAGCCCGCTGAACCTCCTCCAGCACCTGACGTGCCTCAGGGATCAACGTGCGAGGCGACTTTAGATCAGAGTCTCCTTTCAACAAATCATACAGAGGAGACAGCTGTGCGTCGGTTAGTCCCAGGCATGGACGTAACCAAGTGATGACACCCATCAATTTCTGGGCATCATTCAGTGTCTTCACCAAATGCACAAATTGCACCTCCTGGTGTTGGATTGTCCGTTCCAGAATTTTGACCCTCAAATACATCCAAGGAGGTTGTCGCTGAACCTTTTCTGGAGCCACCTGCAGTCCATGCTCATGCAAAGCATCGAGCAACCGAGGCTGAATCCTCAGCAGCTCATCCTGGGTGGAAGCAGCCACCAAAATGTCATCCATATAATGATACAGACGTGCACCAGGAAACTGCTTGCGAACTCCAGACAAGGCACGAGCCACATACCATTGACATATGGCAGGGGAATTACGCATCCCCTGGGGCAAGACTCTCCATTGATATCGCTGTGCGGGCTCAGCATTGTCGATTGCTGGCACCGAAATGGCAAATTTTGGTCTGTCATCGGGATGCAAAGGAATTGTAAAGAAACAATCCTTCAAATCCACGATGAAGATTGGCCAATCTGCAGGAAGCATGGTAGGCAATGGCATGCCTGCCTGCAAAGTTCCCATACTTTCCATCACGGCATTGACCTTTCGGAGGTCTTGTAACAACCTCCATTTCCCAGATTTCTTCTTGATGCAGAAAACAGGAGTGTTCCAGGGACTGGTAGAAGGCTCCACATGACCCTGGTCCAACTGCTCCTGCACCAAATCCCGAAGGACGCTCAATTTATCGTGAGGGAGGGGCCAATGGTTCTCCCAAACAGTTGTGTCCACCAGCCACTGTATAGGAAGCGTGGGACACTCTGCGCCCTTTGTCGCAGTGGCCCCCATCAAAAACCCGTCTCGATGCGCACCCCCCATGCAGACAGAACATCCCTTCCCCAGAGGTTAGCAGGAGTAGAAGTAACATGTGGCCTAACCCAGGCCGTCTGTCCCTCTGGGTTTGTGATCAGCACAGACCGCTGGCTCACGTAACATCGTGCCGTCCCCCCCAGTCCTGCGACGGATGTCTCCACGGGACTCAGAGGCCAGTCCGGAGGCCAGGTGGCAAGGGAGAGAACTGTGACGTCAGCGCCGCTATCAAGAAGCCCGCGGAGATGAATCTCCGATGGCGTCGCACCGGGGATGGACAGAGTACATGACATCTCGGACGGTCTTTGGTCAGGACAGCGGTCCAGTGAATTTGAGGCGGCCCAGTAGACCCAAAACCGCCGACTCTACGTGACCGGCCAGCCGTCCTGCGAACAGAAGACTTAAAAGGTACAAGTTGAACAAGCCGTGTCCCTTTCGGGATCGTGACTGGGGGGGTGGGTGTGGAAACCATTGCACAAATCTGCCCTGTGAAGTCTGCATCAATGAGACCCAGATGCACAATGATGCCCTGAAGGGTGGCACTAGACCTTCCCATAAGGAAAGCACTCATGCCTTCACCCAAAGGACCAAAAGCATCCAGAGGAACCTTGTGTATTTGACTAGATTCTAACACAACTGTTGTTGCTGTGCAGACATCCACACCTGCTGATCCACGGGTGCTGGCTGCAAGCTGGCTGAGCAAACCTCCATGGGCTCCGGGGTCTGGAGAGGAACTTGTGTCTGGGTGCGCTTCCCCTTTGCGCTCCGCTTCCCGTTTCCCGGGCCCGGCAGCGCCTGGCCATTAACATGAACAGTTGCCTTACAGGCGTATGACATATGGTCGGGCCTTCCACACCGGCCACACAAGAACATGGGAAATTTTCCCTTCTGCACTTTCTTTCCCTGTTTGGTGCTGGCCCGAGCAGTCCCCCGCTGTTGTTGCCAGCCCTGCGGCACCGCCCAGACCGGCTGCGCAACAGTAGTCCAGGCAGCCGTCCTTTGAACCGAGGGGCTGAGGTCTGCACAGGCCTCTACCATCTGCGAGACAGTAGCCGTACCAGGAAGAGCCCCTATGACTCTCCTACAGTCTGCGTTACAGTTGCTCCTGGCCAGGTTCGCAAGCACAATTCTCCTCGCCTCAGGATCTGCTAACTGCCTCTCCACAGAGGCAGTCAGTCTCCCTGCAAATTTCATGAAAGGCTCATCTACCCCTTGGACAATGGTTGCAAACGGCTGCAGAGGAGCAGCCATTTCCAGGGTCTGAACCAGTGCTGCCAAGCCTAGCGTCTGGCACTGGTCAAGCACAAGGGGATCATATCCATCTTGCCCCTGAGGATCAACATAATTGCCTGTGCCCAGCAACATATCAGTGCCAACCGCACTCCTGGGATCCTGTGGCCCCCGCGTAGCATTCTTTTGCACTGCGCTGGCTACCAAACGAGCCCACTTGTCCTCAAAAACGTCAAACTGCACAGGGTCAAAAAGAGCATGGGTCACAGAACGGATGTCGGAAGGTGTCAGCATCTCAGCAACAAGCATGCGAAGTGTCTGCATAACTTCAGCAGAACCAACACCATGCTGGGCAACGGTATCACGGACTTCCTTCAGTGTCTTAAACGGTAAAGGTTGATGTGTGTTGTGAGTAACACTCCTTAAGCACAGGGAAAGCCGGGGGACCCCTTGTCAAGGTCGCATCACCTGTCGTGTCCCGTCCCATGGGCTCCACAGGGACAACGGCAGCCGCCTGACTGCGGGGCAGTGCAACATCACTTGACACCACGCTCCCCGCAGCAGCAGCAGAACCTGAGGAGCCTCCTCCGCGATCCTGCAGGCGCTGCGAGGAGACAGAGTCGCACATCTCCTCAGCCTTATCTAGGACCTCCTGCCAAAACCGCCCGTGGTCCCTGGGACGCACAGTCACCTGGCGGGGGGGAGGGTCCACAGGGCCGATGGAGAGGATCCGCGGCCACGGGAACCCACTGGTCTCCCGCCGTCCGCATCAGCAGTCGCACTAAAGGTAAACACATCAGCGCCCCGCTGCACTGCAACCTCAGCCCCCGCGGCAGGTGGGGAAGGCGGAGCCGAACCAGCCGGCAGCTTGGCGGTGCCGACTGCCGCAGCGCTGGCAGAGGGCACCGTGGCAGACACAGGCTGCGGCGCGGAACGCAGACCCGGTGCGGCGCCCCCCGCCCCCGGCGCGGGGCAGGGATGGGGCACAGAGAGAGATGCGGCGCTTGGAGTCACGTTATCAGGGGCCAACACAAGGGAGTCCGGCACGGCCCAAGGAGCGGCGGAGCTGTGCCGTGGAGCCGCGCAGCGGGCACCGCCCCTGCCGGGCGAAGCGGGGCGGGCTGCCCGCCTGCTGGGCTGGGGCCTGACAGAACAGCGGCCAGCGCCCCGCCTCCGGCGGCTCCCACTGCCGCCGCACGCCCAGCAGGCTGCGCAGGCTCAGGCATGGGAGACGACCTTCCCCCAGAAGACGAGCCCGAGATCGAAACGGGTGAACCCACTCTTGCTGCCCCCAGGGGATGTGTCGTAGAAACACCGCAATTTGGACAAAGTGTTGTCACCGAATCAGACGCAATCAGAGGCGAGGACTGATCCACAGGCCCCTCTTCGCCCCCGAGCGCCGGGAAGGCACAAAGAGAGGGCGATTTCTCCCCCGGCTCACTACATCTGCGGCGCGGGGCGGGGCGAGGCAGCCCGGCCGGCCCCACCGGCTCACTGCGCCTGCAACGCGGAGCGGGGCGAGGCGGCTGAGCCGGCTCCACCGACCGCTCGCTTAAGGCCAGCGGGCTGGGAGCTCGATCCACCTCAGAGGAGGAACCACCTGCCAGCTCATCGTCTTGGGGAGAAGGGGAAGCACCCGCAACCTACATAAACTCAAAGTCCCCGTCGTCCACGTCTGAGACAGACGGTTCCCCCAAAGAGCTCCAAGAGCTACCAAATTCAGATCCCGGCCAAGCCGCGTCCACTATTTTCCATTGCACCAGCAGTGGTCCAACGTCCACAGAGCAGTCATCAAACAGGGCGTCCATGAGACTGACCCCCAACTGAGACCACACTTCCCGGGACATCACCTCCCTAAAGTCAGAAAAGAACCCTTGCTGCCTTGCCCACAAAAACAGCCTTTCAAAATTACTCCAGGAGACGGAAACACCTTTCCTCTCCAGGACATCCCTCCAGAGATCCAACATCAGAGATTCCATCCCGAAACCGATGGAGGTTTCCATCACTAACACAGCAGGCAAAACGCCAAAGAGGAGAGGGGGGTAAGCTCACTGTCACCCGACCTAAGCTGTAGTACACGCCGGCGGTCACCACATGTCACCAGAGGACACAAGGAAAAATGACGCACCACAGGTTTGGTCACCATGAAGAGACTAATTTATTTTTTCTGACTCCAATCATTTATAAAACAAAACATGCCAGTGGATTGGAAGGTGAACGTGCCACCTCTCCAACGACACTGTCTATCAAATTTCTCCGCCTCTATGAAAGAATGCAAAACAATAGCTTGTTTACAGAAAGTTGCGTGAGAAAGTTCTCTACAAGAATGTAAATTCAGAAGGCTTTAGAAAATCCTAAGAAATCAGAGCGACACTGAAGTTCCAATTACTTGCAGAGTGAAGATCAGCAGAATTTAAGTGGCTCACTGAGAGAATCAGTTTTTCAGCCGATGCATAGCAGCAGTTTAGCAGTGAGGATCAGCAATACAACATGCTGGCTTCAAAAGAAAAAAAAAAAGAGAAAAGGAAGAAAGGATTAAAAGCCTGGCATATGAATTCAACTGGAAAAAGGAAAACAAATAAATACTGGAAACAAGCTGGGTCAAAGATGCTGATTTTGAGTGATCTCACACAAACTTAACAGAGGAGAAAAGGCAAGACTATACTGTTAGTAAACAGCTACTTTAGCTTTCAATTAACTGCCAATTCACTGCTCATCTTCTCTGCAGCTGCAGGCCCAAGAGCCTGACTTTATCTGCAGTGCAATTCCTGCACCCACAGACTCCTCCACCAGGGACTGATGTTTCTCTGCATTTGCACCCTTCCTTCAGCCAGTTTATTCCCAGCTCCAGCCCAGCAGAACCCAAGGAAGCAGGAAGGTAGCTCAGAGGAGAGAGTTTCTATCTGTACTCCACCCAGAGTAACAGGGAGAAAGTGTGAACTCCTGAGCTGACCTTGTAGCAACCCCAGCAGGAGCACTGCCTTAGGAGGTGCAGATGTAGTACTACATATATTCACACAGACTCACATTCAAACAGAGGTCACCAGCTGTGCTCCCCATTCCCTGAACCCCAAAATCAACCCTTTCTTCTGGACCCTTCTTTGTCATGAGCAATTCCCCACCTGCTCTCCTAGACTTGCAATGTGTTCACCAGTCTAATTTGCAGTGGAGTGCCAAGGTGTACCTGCCTCATCTCTGGTCTGTTTGTGGGAGACCAAGAAGGCAGGGTGCACAAAAACTGGAACAGCTGAAAAACCCTAAAAAACTCTCCCCAGCTGGACAGCCTGTCATCAGGAATGAATTACAACAAGGGGAGCTGCCATAGAGCTATCAACACAAGGGATTTGGGATCAGCTGACTGCTTTTGACAGGGTCTCCTTGGCCTTAAGCTCTGAGGAAAATCCATAAACCACACTTTCCTTACATGTCCACATGCAAAAGAAACAATTCAAAAGAAGAAAGAGATATGGACATCCTCAGGACAGCATCACACTGGAGCAGGTAAGCAAAGTGTCCAAATGATTTAGGAGCCTTGACCATAACTGCTCTTTCCACAGAGCCCAAGTGAAACACTTGAACCCCACTTCCTCCTTCAGTTCCTCCATCATTTCTAAGCAATAGGTTCACACTGTCATGCTCTGGTTTCCACATGATTTCCAAAGCAAGCCAGGCTTTTGCAAGCTGCCCTGTGGGCTGCAGGTCTCACCTGCTGCTGCACTGCCTGAAACTCCTGGCTGACCTGGACCAAAGTTTACTGACATCTGCTGTAACACAGAAAAACCTGGAAAAAAGCCAGGCAGCTGGGCAGAAAAGAGACATCCAAGAAACATCCCCTGGGAATGACCAATCTACAGGAAAGGCCAAGATTACATCTTACTGAACACCTGGGAAGCCCGGAGAGCAAATTAGGAAGAAAAAAAAAAGAACCAAAAAAAACAAAACAAAACAAAACAAAAAAAAAAAAAAAAACCCCAAAAAAACCAAACCAAACCAAACAAAACAATAAACCTCATGAAGTCTTGGCCCAGGGGAAAGTTTCAATCAGTGCTGGCAATGAAGCACAAGACAAAGCCATTGGAAACCAAGCTCCATTACTTCTACCCCACACAGAACTACTTATTTAAAGCATCTCGTATTTGAAGATCTCAGCAATTTAATTAAGCAAATGGCCCTCAGAGGCAGGCAAGTGCCATGATGCTTATGTTACTGATGGCTTGCACTGAAGCACAGAGCAGTTAATTGAGTTCCCCCTGACCACACAGGAACCCATGAGTCCTGCCTTTCTGGTCTTTTTCTCCAACTAATAAAGGCACTCCACTTGGTTCACATTTGCAGGTCTTTACAGCAGTCCCACAACACGAGACCCAGGCAGCCCCTTCTGCACAGGAGGCCAGAACACTGCAATGACCCGGCAAGTCCTGACTTCTCCTGAGCCTCTTCCCACTTAGCCCAATCTAAAGACTGCCACACCACTCAGCAGATCTGCTCAGCTGTACCTCTGCTCTGGTTCTGCACAAAGAACCACAGCCATGGCCAGGACAGGCCTTACAGCTGGGGGCAAGAGCAGCTGTGAATGCTGGGCAACAAGCAGCTCCTACCTGTGCCTGTGAAACCTCTGCCTGGCAGGGGGCTTCAGCCATCCTGGGCACAGGCTCTGGAAACCACCCTGCAGGGCCAGCCCTGTGCCCATGGGCAGCCACTCTGGCCTTGGATGCAGTCCCAGAACTCAGAGCAGATGGAGTTCCTCCTGTAGATACCCAGGACACTGGTAATAAAAGCCTGTCCATGTTTCCATCAGCTGTCCATTATAATTAAGATTTAATTTTTGCTTTAAGTAATTCCATCATATCAGGTCTATTTATTGCGAAATTGGGGGTTGGGTTGTTTGTTTTTTTTTCCCAGCTTTTAACCTTGGGATTTTTTTATCAGGGCCAAAGCACTCAAAGCTGAGACTTACCCAAAGTCAGAGCACTGCTTCCCAGCTGGCTAGAGGTAGGCAGATAGCCCCTCTGAGACCAAAAATTAAAATATAAGAGTATGAAAAAAATAAAACAGATCCTCGCATTCCTAACTTTCTATCTCCCATTGCCATAAAAGATGTTAAATGTTCATCACAATCTGCTTCTTCCAGCAGCTGGAGAGCTGGGTTTTGGTAACTAAAGACATCAGAAATGTCTTGCATGGAATAATTTCAGTTCCCGTGAGAAATCAGAACCATAGAATGACAAACTCCAGCCTTGAAATCTATCATTCATTAAAAAAGTACCATTGTAACATCATTATGGCTAAATATGGTTTTAGCAAATAAAACAGCATGAGATACAAACAGCAGAAGGATTAAATCAAAGAAAAGAAAGAGTCTGTGTGCATGGAGTAAATATTTAAGTATGACAAATTATAAAGATTAAACAGAACAAAAAACATAGGTGGAGACATATATTTTGATTCTATTAGGCCACATAAATTTGTCACTGGAAACAGAATCACCTGCAGTTGGACCAGGCAAACTATGGGATGACTGACAGCAGAAAACAGGCTCTTGTTGAGCAATTTCCATATCTGTGGTCTGTGGGGCCATACAGCCTCTACAGCCCACAGAGAAATTAACTGCTGGGCTCCCACCCTGTACACAGAGCTGGAGCTAGAGAGATGTCCACTCACCCAAAGATAAAGCACCTCAGCTTCATTATCTGGTCCTGTGACAGTCTGCAGGACTCTTCTGATGCTAATGATGCAACTGCAGTGTGCCAGTGTTTAAAAAAAGCCCAAAACACATTAAACCCATGCTCAGCTTTGAATGGGTATTTATTTTAATTGAAGCACTGCTAACATTTAATTACAAAGTAATAAACCCACAGCTGGATAAGCACTAGTTAACACACCCATGCCACTTTAACTTTACTGAAGTGAAATTTGTTCAGTCTGATACAGCAGTTCAATTAAACTTAAGGAACGCTGGTTTCTCTGCAGCTATTCCTCATCTAACTCAGTTATTCAGAGGTTAAGTGGAAGACTGCTTTGTAACTTCTCAGAGACTGTAAAATTCTAACTGATAAAAGGAAGCAAGCACACACTGTGTCACTTCCAAGCAATGTCAGTAACTGGTGGATGCAAAGGAGAATTTCTGATTATGCTGAAGGAAACACACAACCGCAATGTGCAGCTGCTGCTTCAAACTCTGAGACATCTCCTGGATTATCAAATGTGTTCTAAAAGGCATCCTGTTGAAGGGGAGGAAAAGGGGGAAATAGAAAACTCCCTAGACTGGAACTTACTCTGAGCATAACAGCCCTGGGTAAAATGTTTTAAGGGGTGCTTCTTGGTTTTTATTAAACCATGCAAGGTTCAAACAATGGCAAGCTAAGTACTCAGAGAAAATAATCATCTTCATCAGGATGCCTGAAGGCAAACTCATCTTCCAACGTGTGTAACAGAGGCAAGTGCAGGAACTATTCTCTGCTTATGTTCTGCTTCTTGCAACAAGAGCCAAAATTCTCATCAGGGGCAGGGGTCTGCCTGGCTGGGGAACAGCTCTCTGAGGAGGCACACGGGTCCTGGCAGGCACGGAGCAGGAACATGAGCCCAACCAGTGATCAAGGGAAGGGATTATTCCTTCTCCTCAGCACTTGTTAGACATCACCTACAGGTTTCTGCACTCACAGTGCAGAGAGCCTTGAATAAAGTGGAGCTTGCTCAGGGCAGCAGTGTCTGGACAGTGGGGAACACCTCTGCAGAAAGCCAAGACCAGCAGGCTCTGCTCAGCCTCAAGAGGAGATGGCTTTGAGGGGCTCCAGCGTTGCCAGCCGAAGCCCATCAAGAAGAGGCAGGCTTGTCACAGTGGGCAATGAGAGAGCAGGTGCAAGCTGAAACACAAGGGCCTCAGCGTGGATGCAAGTGAAAACATTTCCCCTGAGAAAGCCAGGCAGTGGGACAGGCTGCCCAGAGAGGTCACACAGCTTCCAGCTGAAGAAGTTTTCAAGATCCAAGAGGGAATAGATCAAATAGCTCTTTCCCACCTGTCTGGACCTCAAATTATCCCTGCTTTGAGTAGGAGATTGTACTAGAGATGCCCTGAGGACTCTCCCATTCAGGGTGTTCACATTCAAATGTGTGAGCACAAACACAAAACCCCAGGGGTTTCTCTCAGGACTGGAGATGCAGACTGGTGGTTTAACTCATGGACTTCTGGGATGCAGTTTTATTTGCCTGAACATGTGGCATGCATGCATTTGATTCCACACAGCAGGAGGGGAAGCTATTCCATTGATGCTTTTTCCCATAGCAGTGTAGCTGGTACTATGGCAAGTACCCCATGTGTACTGGAGGGCAGGAGTAAGCATTGGAGTAATGAATACCCAAAGTCACATTTTCTCCTTCTAACTTAACTGCTCATAAGTTAACACAGTTCTTCATTTGAGTCTTTTCTCTGCCACAGCCAAGCAGCCTGTGGCAAGTCCATCATGGTCACACTGATGACGTAACACAGGAGGATGGAAAACTGTACTGTATTCCTAGCCTCTTACTCCTCCTCCACTGCAAGTGTCTGATTTCCATTTCTCAGACTTTCACTGAATGTTGCGAGAGGAAATAAATAAATAAACAAAACACAAAAAGCCATCAGAAGCTTTGTGCAATTCATGCTGATTGTGAAGAACTGACCTCCCTCCAAGAGCTCAGCTGCTCCACAGCTGGGAGCCTGTGCTCCTCCCTGCCTATTTCATTTTGATAGCCCAAGACTCCCTGGAGTATTACTAACAGATTTATCCACTATGTGGGTTATCCCAACAGCCACCAATACATCTTATTATCTCTCCTCAACAAGTCTTGGATAGCATGAGTGATTGATGCACTAAAACTTGGTAGAAACATGGAGATAAACACCTGCCATTCCTTTCTGTCCTTGTCTCTACAGCACCAGCAGTTTAGAAGTGACAACCCATTGCTTCCCTTTTAGCACAGCTGTTCTAAAACTGCCTAACCAACAACACAGGCTATGCAGTAATCATCTTTCCTTCCAGGGGGAAATAATGACTTCCCAGAGCTCATCTCCCACCACAGCTCCTCTTCTTAAAGGAAGTACATGGATAGTGGTCTTAAAATTGGGGATGACAGATGTCTAGCAGCAGCATCTATAGCAGTGGTACCCAGCTTCTGGTTCCTGGAGACTGGTGTGCAGAAGAAGGGTGTACATGAAGCTGTCATGCCTTCCTTGGGAGGAAAGAAAAGACTCACCCAATCAGAGTATGCTGTGTTCTGCATTTTTACCTACTGATCAGCAGGGCATGCAGAAACCTGACTCCGAGACTCCGGCAGAAACCTACTCATCCCGTGGACAGCTGCTGCCTCAAAGCACTGGCACTGCAAATAGACACCAGTGGAACAAATGGAAAACGGCTGCCCTTTTCAGGATTAGCAAACTAGGAACCCAACCAGGTGCCCCAATTCCATCCTTGGTTTCCATTCAAGATGGATCAGTTCCCCAGCGTACAGGCATCTGAAATCCACCACCACTTCATCTGCTAGAATATAAATATCTACCCGGTAGATAAAAAAACTGAAGGGTGTAATTCAGATTGCTTTCAATCCTGTAGATTTTCTTCAACAGTTTCTTAGACCCTGTCCAACCCAGGGCATGGGCAGGACAGAACATCCCTTTCTACTCTCTGAACACTGCAACCCACAGCTCATGCTCAGGAAAAGCTGCAAGTGCACACATGCACACAATCCTTCAATGTCCTTTCTCAGCTGACCTTCTTTGGTCCATGACAAAAGACACCCGTATATTAAAGGGAATTCAAAGCATAAGAGAACACATAGTGAGCTGTAAACTCTAGTTTAAGAGACAGGTTATCTTTCCAATAACTCCTTTGTTATTAGTAAAAAGAGTTGGTCAGAAAACCTATGGCTTTCTTTGGCAAGAAAACACATCAGAAAAAAATAATCCTCTCTGAAAACAGTCCATGAAATTTCTGGATTGAGCTTTGATTTGATTTCTAGACTGAGTTTTGCTTTGACATTGTTTGTAAAAATAATGTTTCTTTACATTTCATTTCCAAACAGCATTTAAAGCATAGGTGGAGAGCAGAAGAAAAGGGAATAGGGATGCCTACTTTTGCACATTCTGTCTCATGTATTTACAGTAGAAAAGCTACTAGGTGCCAAAATGATAAATGAATGACAGAGTTGGGATGATGCTGGCTTTTGTTTGGAACCAGGAGTTAAACACTTTTTCCTTCATTTAATTTGGCTGATACATACAAGGCTGTCAGAGCAAACACGTTTTTGCAGTAGATGTTATCTTCACTTCCAAAGAACATTAGCATTTGAAATATTTTGTACTGAAGAAAAAAATAATTCCATCTTCTTTAAAACCCTAGAAATAATTAAAACAACAATTCATCCGTTCTGCATGGTTTAAAGGAGAGCAGATGTCCACTATGCCACATTAGTTTATCACATTGGAAAGTGAAACATGAAGCAAATAGGAATTTATTGTACAAGTATTATCACCACGAATTTGTGTCCTCTTTTACCTTGGTAGTAAGTTAATCTCCTCCACTTAGAATATTTAAGGAGCACACAGGAGGGCATGGAAGTAGATTCACTTCAGAATGGCAGGTGATGGTGCTGCATCATGGTGAAATTAATCTCTAATCTTCCTACCATTTTAGGGCCACAAAACCAGGAGGTATTTGTTGTAAGCTAGAGCAACCACCAGAAAAATGCCCCGGGACTGGGAGGGAACATCAGCTCCTTCCTCCACCACAGCTGACATCAGTGACTGCTGCTGAGAAGCCAGCACAAGGCAGTGCTACCCAGCCTATCCTTCAGCATCATCTGTAATCAAACAAAACCAGGCAACACAGAAACTCCACAACCACTTATCTCAAGAACACCACACACAACATTCTCATCCTGAAGTGTTTATTTCTATTTGAATGTCCTTCAGTTTTGCTCAGCTCCTGCCACCAACTCTGGAGCAGCAGGGAGAAAGCACTTAACCTGTCAACCCCGATCTGCTGTGCCACACTCATGAAGCGATTTGAGGAATAAATAAATAGACTCCACAACTCGATATAGTTATGAAGTGGGTATGTATGCCAGCACCCGGCACAAGCGAGATAGTTCTCCAAAAACTTGTGCCCCGAGCCTCAGTCTGACCCACATCTTTATTCACACAGGTGTTCCATATGCAATACATTACACAACTTTTTCATGCATATTCAACCCCTGGCCCCGCCTGTCCTCGCCTCTCATGCTAAATAGGTCCCCGCCCTTCTGGTCACGCTTGGTTTGCTGTCGTGGTGGCGCGGGTGGTCTCTGGTGGTCTCTGAGGCTGAAGATTGTGGTGTTCCTCCTATTTGAACTCTTGAACTTTTCTCCTCTGTGCATGCGCTTTTGGTCCTTTGGTGCCTATCTGAGTAGGTCTGTCAGTCTTGATAAGCTTGGAGACAGAGGAGCCCCTTTATCTGGGTTCTTTGCATCTCCTGGTCTTCTCTGGCATTGTCCTTTCTGCAAGAAGCTTCAGAGATTTGCATTTTCTTATGCCCTTTGTACCATGGCAGAGGTTTCTCAAGTAAAAGGTTAAAATTCAACACATAATTCTACAAACTAAAATTTAAATGTTTTAATTTATTTTGTTAATTCAAGTGAACTCCAAAAATCTCTATTTCACTCACACCTACAAGAGCCATGGGGTGCTCAGCTTGCTGCCAACCTCAGCAGAAACTAACAGGGCATCTGAGCTGGGTTGAAGGAACTGGTGGCTTAGGGGGCATTTCAGCAGGGTCCACTGGGTTTGCTTTGGCATCTGAAATAAGAGTTTGCCAGGTGCATCCTCTCCCAGAGTAGTAATCGCCCATAGCATTAGCAGAGTTAAACACCGCACTATTCCAGCCCAGCTCAGATTTTAGTCTATTAGTTGAAAATGAGATGCCTCCATCCATGCTGTAAGAGCACACACACTCCCCTGCCTACATATATATATAAAGCCCTTTCATTTAATGATCAGTACAATAGCTCCGTGAAAGAGAAGGTTATAATATTTTATTATGTTGAACTCGTTCACCTGGGAATCTATACAAATCACTGTAATTTTGCCTCACTAATGTTTGTTATCAATCTTCTCAATAAAATGAGAGCAAAATATTGCAGAAGTCCCTCTCACTGAGTTTACTATTTTTCTTTTCTTTTTTTTTTTATTATTTCTTTTTCACCCTTCTCTCCCCCTCTTGCCTGGGCTTCTGTCCAAAGTCACAATGAGTTGAGAATGGGACGTTCAGAAAGTATTTTATAATTCTTTAATCACCTAACTTTGGCATACTCTAGTCATTTGGGCTGGAGCATTTTGAGATAAGCAGATCCCATGTCGCTACAGAATCAGGTCAGCAAGGCAATTAATCATCTCTGCATTTACACTCTCAGCAAAACAATACAAAAACAAAAGAGTGGATAGAGGAGATGGGAGGAGGAACACCGTAACCCAGCTCTGATGGGCAAATCATTGTCTTGGCTTTGCTTCTGCAGCCACAGCAGAAAGGTGCACGGCTCCCATTGATTAATCACTTTTGCAGAACCAGCCTCCAGGAACACACAACAGAACGTGGGAGGCTCAGTGTCCACTGGCATCTCAGCAGCAGGCTGCAGCATTTTCCTGTGCTTAGCTCTTCTTGCACTAATAGGGGCCTAGTATCCTAAAACAAGCAGTTGGATCCCTCAGCTTGTAAATACTATGGAGTGCCTAAGGCTTGATAACTACAATGTTGTGCTTGTGTTGAACTCTGTGGGAGCAGGAGCAGTGCAGTCGAGCATTTGCTGTTTTATCCACAGCCTGGCTGTGTTCCCACCACCTGCTGCCCCACACATGCCTCTCTGATCGTTTCCCCTACACAGGAAAGGATCAGTGGCTTTCAAATGCTTCACAAGAGTGCCCCTCTAACCACCCTGTTGATCTGTTAGCTCAGAGAAGCACATACCAACAGCTTCCACAATAGCATGAGCAGGCTGCCCAAACCAGCTTGTAAATGGTCTTCAAATTGAATCCCAACAACAGAAATACCATTCTCCCCCTTTCCACTCCAGCACCCTTGGGAAAGAGATCTTGCTACATCCAGGAGTAAACTGGGGCACAGAAGGGGTAAGGGCATGGAAATTTGAGAATCAAGGAGAATTTTCCTGCTTGGCCACTCAGATCAGCAACACCCTAGAGGCAGAATAAACTCAACAGCACAAAGCTCATGGTGAGACACATATCTATCTAGGTAGTTCTAAACAGGGTGTGAGCAAGCCACAGGGTGATTATCCCCCTCAGTTTGTGGGTATTTTAGCATGCCCAATGCTTCTGGAGTACATAGCCTAGAACAGACATTGAAAGGGAAAGATCATAGGATATGAAGTTTGGGAGTCAGTTCTCACGATGCCTATCACACAACAGGTTTCCTCAGGCAAACACTTTCAGGTAAGAACTTCCCTCAGACATTATCCATTTTCTGTACCTACAACACACATTCCTTGACAAGAATCCAAAAATTACCCTTGAAAAACCTCCCAGAGGCCAAATACTCACGAGTTAACTCCTGATTTCAGGACTCCTTGCTGTGACATCCAGTGGCCTGGATATCCACACGTATCACACCCATAGATGTGCAAACTCATAGATTTGAGGACTGGGGGAAAACTCAGAAACCATTTTCCACCACTCCAGGCAGCCATTCAGAAAGTTCAGTGAACACCACCAGACTCCTTCCCGGCATTCCTCTCTTCCAGCCTCACAGACCATGAAAACCGGCTCTCACCAGTGCCTTCACTGCCCTGGTACAGCCAATAATAAGTTCAGTCAGTTAAGAATTACTTACATTGAACCAGCATCAATAAAGCTATAGTGTGGCCAAGGCAGTTCAGGCAGGTTTTGCAGGGGCATAACTAGGAGTGATGGGCTGAGAAATGAAGCCGAAGGAAAATGCTGGCTGAATAGCAAGAGAAACTTGCTTTGCTAATGGGTCAATCAATTAGACCAAGCACACAGCTCTCAAGGGAAGCATGCAGGGAAACCTGTCACTAGGATCACTTAAAACTGGAGTGAAGGAGCTCCGGAGGTTGCCACTGCATAAGCAATTCTGCACTCTGCATTTCACCAGCACTGCAATTCCGTGTAGCCAATGGCACCAAAGCTGAAACTGCCCAGCTTACACCACCTCCCGAGGCAGGAACAACCCTTGCACAGCTCTCTTTACCCTTCTCTTGTATTTAATCCTCCCATACTCCCAGAATGGCATTCATTGTCATTGAATTTTGGAGTCTTAAATATCCGAAATCTAACTATCTTATCAGCAAGCACTGATAGGGCGAGCTAGTGAAATAGGAAGTTTTGATAGAAAGTACTGAGGTCTCTCCTACAGCTATCCAGAGAGACAGGAATAATAATTGTCCAATTCTTTGAAAGCTCAACTTTTACTGAGTTACCTGCTAGACCACAGCTCCTTAAAAACATCAACATGATTAGCTGCAATCACGTGAATGTAACAAAAAAGACCTTTGCTTGTTTACCAAGCAGAACAGAGGATACAAAACAATAGGACTTTTGTTTCTACTGTGCAAATACCACGGAGTGAAAATTAAAAGACTGTGCTGTGAGAACAGCAAATGGATAAACAAGATCTTAATAGAATTACCCTGAGTATTAAGGAAACACTTTTCAATGGACACATCAGACACTTGAAGTCCTCTCCAAGAAATATGGTAGGGCAAACAATTTAGAACCAGCAGTATGGCAGCTCTTGCTCTATCAGTGCAGGGCTACATGTTTCCCACAGCAGCACACATCAGACCTTTTTGACTTAAAGAGACCATGACCTGCTCTGTTCTTGTCGTGGCATTGCTTATCAACAGTCGGATTTGAGCCTTGGCCTGCCAGCATGGTGCTCCCATCAAGACATCAGTTGTTACTGAAGGAGGAGCCAGGGACAACCAAAGCTACAGGAACAGCACAAAACTTCAACAGGCAAGAGCACTGGAGAAACAGAGAGAGGTCCATAAGGCAGCACAGGAAGTGAAAGTGAGGAGCTCAACAGGGTCTAGATGGACAAGTGACCTGAAACATGGGACAGAGGACACTGCTCTGGTCAGGTGTCACAGCCATCAAATCATGTTTGTCCTGAAACTACTCCAGATCATGAATACTCTCCAGCTTGGAGATGTGCCTTGAAGTCAGTCTTCTGCTAATAATAGTTCTTCCTCTGCTTTTTCTTCAAGTGATATGAGTCTTCCTCATCCTATCAAGATCAAGAAGGTCAAATATCCAATTCTTGGCCCAAACTTCTCAGACATGCTAGCCCAGATTGACTCTAGGCTCTAGACAGGCCTATCTTGCCACAGCCAAGGTACCATTTTGACATTTGAATCTTTGCTTGCCCTCTTTTAAATGGCTCACTGCATTTCTTTAAGGTACATTTTGAAACAAGGCACCATCTCCCAAGCACAGACTCCAGGCTGCTGTAAGTTAAAAGACAAGCAGCTTGTCTGGGCACATTCTCACTGCATAGTCAGACCTGTGAAGAAACCAGTATCTCTATTTCTCCCATAGATGGTGCTAATAATTTCTCTCTCAGATATTCATAAATAAAAAGGTGGGTTTCTTTTGTGGTAATGCTGCAGTGAGAGCTTTGAAATGGGGCAGAGAAAGCAAACTGCAGAGTCCCAGAAGGACCCCTAGGGATTCCCATAATAAAGACGTGAAATGAGAATCCTGGCTCACCCCAGCAGTGCTTTCTAATCTCTTTCCTGTAAGTGTTAAGTTCCTGAAACCTTTCCTGAGTCTTTGCAGCACCCTTTTCCTCGTGTGAGCAAGGATGAAAAGTGTGAAACTGGTAAAGGCTTTTGAGGAAAAGTGAACGGGCTTATCAAGGCAGAACAGTGGGAACAGCTGCTCCCATCTCCTGTCACTCCTCTGGAATGAATACAACACCGAAGTTCTAGCAAGAACAGTTGCTTAGCATTATGGTTATCAATCAACAGCATGTTTTCACCAAGGATGGCTGGGGTTAAAACCATTTCCCAAATTTCCTTGTGTGTTTTTCCCCCAAATGCATAAGATGCATAAGATCTGCTTAAATATGCCTCAAAGTGTTGGAAATCTACATCAGGGCTTGAGAACTGGGTAATTTAGAAAGAAAGTAAATTCTGTACTTGAAAACAAAAAAAATAAAAAGCAAGAAAACAGAATTTGTAAGTACAATAAAATTACTGAGAATAATGAACATTATTATTATATAAAATCATTGAGAATAATTGCAATGTTAACAATTTCAGTTGTTTCAAGAGCTCTTAGGAAAATTATTACCTTGGCTGCGTACAACCATCTTATTTTTGATTTTAGCACACCAGAGCTGTTGCATTTGTCCTACAACTTCTCATCCTAGGCTAGACCAGGAAAGTGAGAGCAGGAATCAGGCAGAAAACATCCCTGTGGAACACAAAGCAAATGAAAACTGCATCCAGCCAAGCACGTTCTCTGCAGAGGAAGCAGCACTCACGGACAGCGCCCAAGCAGTCTGGCCAGAGAGCCTCTCTGCAGAAAACAGACAGCAAGGGAGCAAGAGATGAGACTAAAGTCACCCTCTGCCTGGCGTCTCAGAAGGAGCAGTCTGGAGATTCACAGAGAGCAGATCTTCACTGCCCCCCATGAATGTGCTGAGCACAAACATACTGAGGGGGAAAAAGGAAGACCAGCAGACCCAGACGGGGTGTGTGCCTTGGTACATGTGGTACCCCTCGTAACACAGGAATTTGTATTTGCATAGCTCAACCTGTGAGCCCCAGGAGATCTTCCCCAACTAACTTGGGATCTTAAGAGGGTATTTTAGTGCACCACAACCTCTGCAGAACCCAAGAACTGATGGATTCCACGAGGAGCAAGGAAAGGATTTTCACGCTCACGCTACGCTTCAAGGAACTGAGTTGACTTGAGGCACAGGGATTCTCTGCTAAGCACAGGAACTCTGCAGGAGAGGAGGGAACTGAGATTTCCTGAGCCTCAGCTTAGAACCACAAGCACATGAACTATCCTGCCTCACTTCTGCCTACAGTACAGCTTCCCCAATAAAAAATACATACATCCCTGAGTACGAAATCAGATGCAAATCCCTTGCTCTACAGAACTCGGAAATTAGCATGAGGGAAGAGAAGAGCACTCTTGAGCTGCAAGTGAATAGAAATCAAGCTAATGTACAGCATCTATTGCTGATTCTCTCATGCTTGAGTTTAAGCTCTGAAATATTAACCACAGCCACTATGGAAGGCTCTCTTTTGACAGTGTGTCTTATGGTTCATTTACCAAGAGAAAATGGCTGCAATTTTAGCCAGTGTTAATCTGCTTTTATCAGAGAAAGGAAACTAATCACACTTTACCAGCTCTTTGGCACTCTGAGAGGAAACTAACAGGGACACAACGATTTAAATAACCAGGCTTCTTTGCTGAACCTGGGATTCTGTAGCTATTCACTCATCTAGGTTGAAAGAAATTTTCTCACTTCACCCAGACAAGCACAATTCCTACAAGGCCAAGTACAGGGCTGACCCTGATCTGTCTCAAATTGGGTGCCTACAAGAGTTTTAATTTTTTTTTTTTTTTTTTTTTTTTTGGGAAGGTCAGTTCTCCGAAGCCAGTCAAATCTGTGATATCTGGGAAGAATAAAGGCAGCAGTAGCAACCTCCTGTACACTCAGTATCATCCACACACAGTGCCCAGAGTCACAGTCACAGCTTTATAAATCCTTTTACACACACTGAGTTCACCCAAACTTCTCTCTCAGCTCTTAAATTGCTCCTCCAGCCCTGCTTAAGGAAGAGACAAAATTCCAACTGTTGCATGCCCCCAAGCCAGAAAAGACAACCCACTCTGTGCTGTCACACAGCCCCTCTCTGACATCACAGCTGCGCTGTGCCTCCATGACACAGCCACAGAGGTGCTGCTGTCACAGACTGGGCTATGGCATCACAGAGTTTGTTGTGTGAGGTCATCAAGCAGCTATGGCATGAGAGAGGGGACTGTGTGACATCACAGAGCAGGCTGTGACATCATGGCATGGCTGTATGACATCACAGAGCAGGCTGTGAGGTCAAAGTGTGAGCTGTGACATTACAGAGTGGCAGTATGACATCACAGGGAGGGTTTTGTGACATCAGAGAGTGGACTGTGACATCAAAATCCCCCAAAGCCCAAAAATGCCACCAAAATCCCCCCAGAATCCCCCAGAGCCCCCCAGACTCACCGGGGGCTTTCCTGGATCAGGGGGCACCGGCCGGTGGAACAGGAGCCGCTTCAGGGGGCCCTCAGAGCTTTTTGGGGAGGGGGCACAAAAACGGGGCGGGGGGGGAACCCCTGTGGGGCCCCCTCCCCCGAAAGCCCCCTTCCCCAGTTCAGGAATAGCCAAACTCAAGAAAATGTAAACCAGGCTTGACTTTCCAGAAATTATTTTTGGCTGGCTTTAGCTGCACCCTCCAGGCTCAGGATCACCGGTGTATTTGCAGGTTTTGCTCTGCATCATCAGCCTGCCCAGACTCTGCTCAGTGTTTCACAGATGGAGAAGACAATGGATATTGTGCCAAGCTTCCTTGCAAACAGCAACACCTGCATCAGCATGACAGAAAAGGAGAAGATAAAAAAAGAAAATATTCACCAGTTAGAACAGAGGCAGTGTCCCACCATCTTCCCCTCCACTGTTATTACAGAGGCAAACCTGGGCCTAAAGCTTCCATCTCTCAGCTCCTGATGCTATTTGACTTCAGCCTTGACTCCCCCTGCTCTACCTGACTGCTGTCCAAGTGGGGCTGGGGATGCTCAGCCTGGAAAGAGGAGACACTGGGGAGGCCTCACTGCAGCTCTGCAGGACTGGAAGGGTCCCACAGGAAAGACGGGGACAGTGTTCAGCCGGGCCCGTGGCAACAGGACAAGGGGGGATGGCTTTCAACTGCAGGAGGCTGATTGAAGTTGGATCTGAGGAAGCTGCTCTTTTACAGAGGCTGCTGAGGCACTGGCCCAGGCTGTGGATGCCCCATCCTTGGCAACAGGGCTGTGAGCAGCATGGTCTGGGGAAGATTGCTCAGCTTGGAACAAGAAGCTCTTTAGATCCACTGTGATGTCACAGATGTGATGTTCCAGATGGAACCTCCAGCGTCCAGCAAAGAGCACAACACAACCACTGGCCCTTGTGTCAGACCAGCCTGAGCCAGCCCTTGTGCCAGCTCACCCTTCACCATGCTCCCTGTCACCCTTCTCGTCACCTGCGCCCTGATACTCCCATCAGTCCTGAAAGCTCTCTGTTGCCTGGATTTTGTCATCCATCCCTGCAGGATGCTCACATTTGTCCTGAGAAAGGTACAGTCCCATTCCGTGGAGGTGGACACCCCCCAGCTGCCCGGCTGGGCTGGAGTTCTGTGGGGATGGTGTGGGACAGGGACCCCACTCTGAGGTGTTGCTACCTCTGCAGGCTGTCACAGACAGAGAGGAAGAGATGGAGGTGGACATGCAGGCTGATAGAGAGGAGGAGATGGAAGTGGATGGAGAAGAGAGTGGAGAGGAAGAGATGGAGGTTGACATGCAGATGGATGCAGAGGAGGAGATGGAAGTGGATGGAGAAGAGAGTGGAGAGGAAGAGATGGAGGTTGACATGCAGATGGATGCAGAGGAGGAGATGGAAGTGGATGGAGAAGAGAGTGGAGAGGAAGAGATGGAGGTAGATGTGGAAGAGGAGATGGACGTGGAAATGGAGGAGTACATTGAGGACATGGACATTGATGAGAAAGATGAGGAAGAGGCCATGATCTTGGGATGAAGAGCAATACCAGCAGCAGGACAGGCATGTGGTCCCCACAGGCAGAGCGGGTCCCCTGCTGCCAGGCTGGGACTGGGCTGGGTGGTCCCTGCTCAGGGATGTGGTACCCGGTGCATTGGATTCTGGTGGCCATCCCCAGCCTGTGCTGCGCTTGCTGGGCCAGCCTGGGGGCACATGGAAGAGCCCTCTCTGCCTGATTGGAGTGACTGTGGCACTTGCTTTTCCTCAAGGACCGATGGAGATCCCGGACAGAGATGCCACCCTTTTGTACATACATTGTAGAGTTTGTTGTTGTCTTTAGGCTATAGGTTTTAGGGCTTCTTTTTGTCTTCTGTAAATACGTTTCATTGACTTTTGTTGGATATGTTGTCGTGGTTTGACATGGAAGTGAATTCTTTCAGGAAGTTGGGTCAAACCAATCAGTAGTCAAGTTTGGATATTGGCACCTAAAGTAGCCACTAAAGGTGTGGATTCACCTCTGAGAACACAGGGGGTTCGCTCTCTTTGGTTCCAGTCAAGGTGCTGTGCAGACCTCCCCTGCCCAGCCATGGGGCTGGGTGGGGGAGGGGAAGCCATGAGGCCTGGTCGAGGTGAGCTGAGGGGTAGAAGGACTGGAACCGAGCCAGCTCCTGTGGACGGAAGGGTGGAGAGAATTGGAGATGTCTTTGCCATCCCCCCCCAGAGGGAAGAGACAGAAAGTCCAGACGGCACCTGTAACTTTGCCGGCGCGGAGGAGAAGGAGGCGGGGGGGAAGGTGCCCAGCCTTGGCCTTGGGAATCGGCTGCTGGGCAGAGATATCAGCCGTCCAGGGAGTCTGAACTTTTAACCCTTTCCTGAGAAATGAAGGCTTTGTAAAATATTACTCCTCCTTGATTTGAAGTAGAAGAGAGACAGTCTGGGATCCGAAATGATGGAAGAAGAAATTCTTGAGTTGGAAGATGATGGAGTGGCTTGTGGCTGGACTTTTCTTGTTAGCCATAGACTGAACCAAATTCTCCTGACAGAAGCTGCACTTAGGGGGGTGTGTTGGTGAGCCAAGAGACCTTTTTCAGCGATTACCAGCAGAGGAGTAGAGAGAACAGAGGAGAGTTGGAGAAAGTGGGGAGAAGCCCTCTGTCTTTGGGGAAGAAGAAGAGGAGAAGAAGACCTCTGTTCTTGGACCCTCAGCCCCAGGGGAAAATTGGGGGGACTGTAGTCCCAAGATGAGAAACTGAACTGTTGTCTCTTTTGGTCCATGGCAAAGCATCCTTAAAGGAGCCCTATGAGCAGTCAGTCCATGCACAGCGGTGAGAGCACTGTGACATGGAAAGGAGAGTGTCACCATGGCAGATCTTCTCCGGGCGGTTGCCATGTGTGACATGGAAACACAAGGGTGGCAATTGTGTTTCCTGGGAGGTCTGTGGCACAGGAGAGACTCCTGTCTCCCTTGAAAGATTGAGTATTTGATTATCTGAAGGGTGGCAACTTGATCAGGATCCCGGGTGGTGTCTCACTGTGGTTTCCTTTGGAAATTAGGTGGGAATTAGGTGGGAGGAAGAAGAGTGTTTTGGAAGGTCTTCGTCCAGGATTTAGTGTCTGTGTTTTTATAGTAGTAGTAGTTTAATAAAGTTCTTTTCTTTGTTATTAAGCTTGAGCCGACTCTGCTCTGTTCCTGATCACATCTCACAGCAATTATTTTAAAAAGTACATTTTCATGGGAGCGCTGGCAATGCGCCAGCGTCAAACCGAAACATATGTTCTTAGGTATATACGTTCTATAGATTGTTGTTGTTACAAATATTCTTACAATGTAAATGTGTTCTGTGTTTTCATTGCTGTTTTTCTGAAAATAAACAAGCTTTATTTTTCACACCCCAGTTCTCTTTCCATTTGCTTCAGGCACAGGTAGCATTTGCAAAGTTGTGGTTTCCGCTTGCTCCAGGTTCCCAGGGCTGGAGGTTGGTGGGGGCGCTGGCACAGCCACAACCATGTGCTGCTACCCAAACCAGGGTAAGCTGGACCACATGGTGTCGCTTAACGGGGTTTCTAGAGCAGCACACAAAAATTAGGTTACTCCAGAACTGTTATTCCCTTTTCCTCTCGATACCCTCGTGCTGCAGGTTGGGAACCAAAATCTGTCTTGGTTTGAAAAGACAGGTGTCTGCTAAGGAAGGCAGGAGCCTTCCTGGAAATGGAAAATATAAACCCCCTCCCTCCAAAGTATTATAATTTTGAAATTAAAAGGCTCTCAGGCAAAGATATGGGAATAGGAATAACAGTTCTTTACTAGGAAAATTCAAAAGATAACTGCAATAATACAAACAAACAAAAAAACCAAACTACTGACAGAGTCAGAACACGACCTGACACCCTGTGGGTCAGGGTGTTGGTAGCAGCACCCCCAAACCCAGCTGGGGGAGCGGAGGTTTGGGGGAAACAATGGGAAGGGGGTGGGAGAGGGGGCACAGGGGGAGGTGGGACCCACTGAGGCTCCCCCAGGTCACCCCAGGACCCCCAGGCCCCGTCCCAGCCCCCCCAGTTCCCTCCGCAGCCCCGGCTGAGGGGGGCTCAGCCCAGGAGCCGCCGTCGTTCGGGGCTCCCCCGAGGGCGGCCAACGGGAGAGCTCCCGGCTCGGAGAGGCCCCAGCAGAGGAGGGGATCTTGTCCCTCCTCGAGGGCCCTGAAGGGTCTTCAGGCCCCTCTGAAGAGGAGTTTTTCTCTTTTTAGGGATTTTTGGGGGGACCTCACCACTCCAAGGGTGTTTTTTCCTCCCCATTTTCGGGTGTTTGTGGGGCCGCAGCCCCACAAGCCCCTTTTCAGGGGCGATCATGACGGCTTTAAGTGACATTTTTATGGGGGACTCACTGCAAGCCGCTGTTAGGGGATGTTTTGCCCCCCAGGGTGGATTTTTGGGGTTTAAGGGCCCCCACCCTGGTCGGGTCCCACTCTAACTCCCCTTAAGAGGCCAACACCACTCCCGCTGATTCCGGCAGCAGAGCCGGGGAAGGTTTGGGAGTCCCGGGAGGATTTAGGGGTACCTGGGAGGGTTTGGGGGTCCCAGGAGGGTTTGGGAGTCCCGAGAGGATCTGGGGGCACCCGGGTGATGCCGATATGGCAATGGCGACCCCGTGCTGGCTAGAAACTTTCATGATGAATTCCTGAGGGGTTTTTGTCTTTCTCCAGGGTTTTTGGGGTCCCGGTGGATTTTTGGGGGGTTCCCAGGGGGGTTTTCAGGATTCCCGAAGGGGGGGATTGGGCGATCCCAGGGGGAACCCAAGGCTGGTTTGGGGTATCTGCCAGTGACAGAGATGGGGACCCCCTGCCAGGTATGAACCTTCTCAGGGGAGTCTGGGGGGTGCTGGGAGGTCTTGTGGGAATTTTGATGTCCTGGGATGGTTTGGGGGGGGGGGGTCTGTGTGGGGTTGTGCGGTCTTGGGGAGCTTTTGGAGGGCCCAGGGATGGTTTTGGGGTGCCGGGGAGGTCGGGGTGTCCCGGAGGGTTTGGGGGTTCCCGGGAGGGTTTGGGGGTTCCTGGGCGATGCCGGTGACTGAGCTGGGACCCCGTGCCGGATATGAACCTTCTCACAGTGCACGGGCAGCGTCAGCGTGTTCAGGGAGATCCTGGGGGGCCCGGGGGTCACCCCAAACCCCAGGGGACCCCAAATGCTCAGGGCCCCCCTCCCAAACTCCCCTCAGCGCTGGATCTGCTGCAGGCAGGGGGGCACCAGCACTCGGCCCCCACCCCCACCATCACAGGGGGCTGTGGAAGAAATCTGGGGGTGCATGGACAGGTCGGGGGGACCCCTAAAGTCCTGGAAAAGGGGGAACACAGGGGAACTCCCAGGAATCCCCACTGGGGGCTTAGGGAAGATCCAGGAGGAGTTTGGGGGAGCTTAATTGTGTCACTATCGTCAGGAAAGGGGACTCCAAGGGTCCCCGGTGTCCCCATTCCCAGCAAAAGGTGGGAAAACCCAGGCTGGCTGGGAATAGGGGTCCCGGGTGTCCTCAGTGTTGAGGAAAGGAGAGGCTGGGTGCTGGGAAAGGCAGGAATAGGGGTCCAGGGGGTCTCTGGGTGAAGGAAAAGGGGGCTCTGGGGGCTGGAGGGGCGGCATGGCCGGGAAATGGCTGTGGGGCTCCCAGGGCCACCGGGGGCTGATCCCAGCAGGAGCCCAGTTGCTGCCAGTCATTCCCCATTATGATACAATTTGCCCCCAGCACAGTCCCCGTTGTTCCCAGTGCCATCCAGTGTGTTCCCCGTTGTTCCCAGTTGCCCCTAGAATAGTCCCAGTCACTCCCAGTATTATCCCAGTATGAGTCCAGTATGATCCCAGTCTCTCCCAGCAGGGCCCCAGACACTCATCCTTGTCCCCAGTTGCCCCCAATGTGGTCCCAGTTGCCCCCAGCACATTCCCAGTGGCTCCCAGTGTGTCCCAGTCCTAGTGCTTGTTCTGGTGCTTTCCATGAACTGATTGAACTCTTGATTTATGAACCAATGCCCTAGATGTGGAATCCTCTACACTGAACTCAGAAACAAATGCCCTCTGTCAGAGCATTTTCATCTTCTAGATCACTTTCAAGATGCCCATGGGGATGTTGAAATGATTATCACACAGCTCTCCATTTCTGGATGCAGGCTCTGCGGATTCTTTCTCTGCATTCAGTCAGGCTTGCATTCCCTGACAATTCCTGGTAGCCCGTCATGGTTTCTTAGGGTAGAACAGTAACAATGAAAACCTTACCAATGGCACAACTGCCCAGCCCACAAGGAAAAGAAAGAACAAGCTGTCAAGATCTTCAAACATTTGCCCTGCTGTGCTGCAAGAGTTGAGCTGCACGCAAGGTGTGGAAAGCCAAGAGAAGCTGCAGTTGGTGGCACATCTTGTGACAGGAGCTGCACCTCGTTCTACAGGAAAGGTTCTTGGAAAGAGCAAACAGGAGTGAGGAGAAGATTCTGGGAAAACTGAAACAGCTTTTAAGAAATGAAATGAAAATGGAAAGAAACAACTGAAGATGTTTTTCTCTGTTTATTTTTATGCTCTTTTCCATCTTGAACTACTGCTCCATCCCCTTAATCCAAATAGATCTCATCTCTAAGATCCATGACTTGGCAAATTTCAGACACTCTAAAATACCATGAGCTACACAGTTTGCCTTCCCCGTGTTTTTTTCTATTATTTTTTTTTTTTAATCATTCCTGGAGAGGTAAGTGCAGTGCTTGGGTCAGGTACAAATTCTGCATTCAGGGAATGTGCTCCCATAGTGTTTGACCCTCAGCAGGGACAATGCACGGCAGAGACCGAGGGGATTCCTTTGCCGCTGTGCAGGAGTCCAGACTCTGGGTCTGGGCTGAACACGGCAAAGTTCCCGTGTTTGGACAGGCTCAGGGGCTCCCCCGGGGAGTGGGGGCTGGGCGCGGGGGTGAGCGGGCAACGGACAAACGGACACGGGGACAAACGGCCCCGGAGCTTCAGTTGCAGCGGCAGCAGCAGCAGCAGCGGCAGCGGCAGCAGCAGTGAAAGCAGATACTCTGTCGAGTCCCTCTCGCATCTCCTCTCCCTCTCCCGCTCTTCGTTTCCCAGTGTCCCCTCCTCTCCCAGTCTCCCTCTCCCCCTGCCGGGCTATGGCCCCAGCCCGCCCCTGGCCGGCGCTGCCCCGTCCTCATCCCCGTCCCCATCCCCATCCCCTCCCCCGGCTGTCCCGCCGCGGTCTCGCCTCCGCCCGGCTCTGGCCGTGCTGGTGGTGGCGCTGCTGGGCGGGCATCAGTGCCTGGGGCTGGGGCGGCATCGCCGCCCTCTGGCTCCGCCTGGCCCGAGCCCGCCCCCGGCCCCGACGTGGACTCCAGTCCCGGCCCCTGCCCAGGCCCCAGCTCCTTCCGGGCCCCGCGGAGGACACACGCGGCGCGGCCGCTCCCGCCGCCTCCGCTGCGGCTTCCCCGGCCTGAGCTCCGCCGCTCGGCAGCGCCGCCGCCGGCCCCGAGCCGCCGCTGTCCTGTTCCAGGGAGAGAACGCCTGGGGAGGGCCGGCCCGGGGCGCTCAGGGGGCGCTCGGGGGCCGCTCCTGGCCCCGGGCCGAGCGCTGACAGCCGCGTCCCGCCCGCAGGGAAGGCGCAGGAGGCCCTGCAGGAGCGGTACCGGCTGGGTTCGCCGCTGGGCAGCGGCGGCTTCGGCAGCGTCTTCGCGGCAACGCGGCTCTCGGACGGCACCCCGGTGAGCGGCAGGGCCGGCGGCGGGCGCAGGAGGAGGGGGCGGAGGAGGCGGAGGAGGGGGATGGGGCTGCGCAGGGCAGGCGGCGAGCTCAACCCGCTGGTCTCCCTTGCTCGCAGGTGGCCATCAAAAGGGTGCCACGGAACCGCATCCGGCACTGGGGCGAGCTGGTGAGTGAGCGGGGCCAGCGGCAGAAGCTGGGCCGTGCCGGGCGGCGAGGAGCCGGAGCCCGGCAGGGTGGGAGCCGCCGGGAGCCCTGCAGGGAGAGCGGGCATGGGCTGAGCGGGGCATGCAGAGCATCCCGGGCTGGCTGAGGGGTTCCCCAGCCCTGGCACGGCCTCAGCCCCACTGACGGCATCGCGCTCCTCCCGCAGCCCAACGGCACCAGCGCACCCCTGGAGGTCGTGCTGCTGGCCAAGTTGTCCTCTGGCTGTGCTAGCATCATTCAGCTCCTGGAGTGGCTTGAGCTCCCCGACAGCGTTGTGCTGGTGCTGGAGTGTCCGGAGCGGTGCCAGGAGCTTTCGGGTTTCCTGGCAGAGCGGAGGTTCCTGCTGGAGGAGGAGGCGCGGGGGCTGTTCCGCCAGGTGCTGGAGGCCGTGCGGCACTGCACCAGCTGCGGGGTCCTGCACAGGGACATCAAGCCCGAGAACATCCTGCTCGACCTGGCCACCGGGCAGCTGAAACTGATCGACTTTGGCTGTGGCGCCTTCCTCCAAGACAGCCTACACCCAGTTTGCAGGTGAGCCCTGCCGGGGGATGCTCCTGGGCATCTCATGGCCCAGCCGGGGTGCAGCCCCGGGGCTCCCCCTATTGCAGCCGGGATGGGATTAATGCTGGAGCCAAGCTGATTTGGGTGGGAGTGTGAGGAGGGCCAGCTCCAGCCCTGCCGACAGCCTTCAGCACCCACTGTGGCCTGGGCTGGGGCTGGAGCTGGGGCAGCCAGCCTGACAAAAACCCCAGTGGGGGTAGCAGAGGAGGGGAGGTCTGACCCCATGCCCTGGATGGTTTGGTGTGCAGGCGAGAAGGGCTTGGACTGCTCTGCTCCCACTGTTTGCCTTGGCTTGTTAACATTTTTGGGGGACTGTGCAGGTGGGGAATAGAGTGGGTTTCTCCACCCTGGGTGAGTTTTTCTTTTGTGTGTCATGGTTGGGCCTTCCCAGGGTTTCTGCTGCCCTCTTCCAGCACCAGTGGCTTCTTTTCCAGCCCCGAGTTTGTACACAAGTCCCAGCTGCTGGTGAGAGGGCAGCGGTCACCCTATGTGCCACTGGGGCAGCCCCCATATGCCATGGGGTGCTGGGGCCAGGCTCTGGGAGCAGCAGCATCCCCCTGCTGAACCCTGTCCTACAGCCCACCAGAGTGGATCCACCACCAACGCTACCACGGCCAGGCAGCGACGATCTGGTCCCTGGGCCTCCTGCTGTACCACCTGGTCATGGGGAAGCACCCGTTCAGGAGGGGCCAGGAGATCATCTGGGGGCAGATCTTGTTCCCACGACGGCTCTCTCAAGGTGGATCCTCATCTCTGGGCACGGGGCCAATACCCGTGCTGGGAGAGAGCAGCAGCTCGTGGGCATCCCACTCTGGCAGCTGCTGAGGAGGTGGCACATGTCCTGCTGTCCTGCTCTCCTCCAAACAGAGAATCCATGGGGAAGTTTAGGCCCAACTCTGGGCACACCCAGGATGACCTGGGCACGGGAACAGGGGGGCAACTTCTCCAACTGACTGGTGATTTCTGGTTTGTTTCCCCAGAGTGCCAGGATGTCATTAAGAGGTGTTTGTCCATGCAGCCCTTGGACAGGCCGTCCTTAGAAGAGCTTTTCCATGATCCATGGGTGCAGGGTGTTCCTCTGCCCCAGAAGATGGGAGAGATCCACGTGCACAGTTGGATCCAGGGGCCTGGCAGGTAACAGCTCCACACATCTCTTGGCAATCAGTGGCAAAGCCAACCAGACTGGTTTTGTCCTGCCTTTAGCTCTGAGCAGGGGTCAGCAGAAGGGAACACGCAGCTCTTGGGTTGGAGCTGAGCTGGACAACTCGTGTGGCAAGCACTGGTGGCCACCATCCCCCTGGTTTTGCTTGTCTGGTTCACTGACAGCTGGGGCCCTGGGCAGAACCCTGACAGCCTGGTCTGGCCCCAGGGAAGGAGAAGGAGCCCCTGGAGGAGCTGTACCAGGTGGGGCTGCTGCTGCTGGGGACAGCGAGGACGACATCAAGGATGACAACCTCTTGCTCCACCTGACCACCGGCAGCTGAAGGGGATGGACTTTGATTCTGGCACCTTCTCCAAAGCCAGGCTCCACAGGGAATTTGCAGATGAGTCCACATGCAGGGGGATGCTCCCAGATTAGGGCATTGCACAGCCTGGCCGGGAACCAAAGGTTCCCCCTTTGCTGGGGCGGATGCAGCTGATCCTTCAGTCGGCTGCCCAGCTGTTTTGGCAGGGCTGGGGGGATGGGCTGGGGTGGTGATGAAATGGGAGTGGGCTCCTGGCCCTGCCAACAGTCCCAGCACCCACCGTGCCCTGGGCTGGGGCTGGGGCAGCCAGCCCGACACAAACAAACCCCCATGGTGGGAGCAGAGGTGGGACTCCAGAACCTGTGCAGGGACTGCTTTGCTTTGCAGACAAGGAAGGGCTTGGGCTGCTCCACTGCCCCTGTTTGCTTTCGGATCACCGTTATTTTGGGGGGCAGTGCAGGGGGGAAGGGAGAGAGCCTGGGCTTCCCTCACATGTGGGTTGTTTTTTTCCTGGCATGCAGGGGTGGGGCCTTCCTTAAGCCCCTGACAGACATAAGATTTTGGACCTTTTTTCTTGTTCCCCTTTTTGTCTGTAATCTATTTTCAATAATTTGTTATGCATTTTCCTAGAGGAAGCGTGGGGTCCAGTCTGGATGGGGAAGTGCTTGGGAGCAGCTGTGGCGTGGATGGGCCGTGCCCTTGGAGAAGGCTGAGGACATTGTTTGGGACCAGCTTTTCTTGAAGCGGGGGATGGCGTGAGGTGGGTCCCGTCTGCTCGGCATGGTGGGATCAGAGCTTTGGGGAGATGGCAGCGAGCACAAGAGCATCCTGCTCTGGGCAGCTGCTGCGGGCTGGATGTGCCATGGCTGGCTGCAGGCTGGGCACATGTCCTGCCCTCCTGCTCTGCTCCCAAAGGCAGCAGGGATGGGCAGCTCTGGGCACAGCTCTGGGCACGGCCAGCATGGCCTGGGCACTGCGGGTGGCTGGGACAAGGGGACAGGAGCCTTCAGCTGACGGGCGCTTTCTGATTTCTCTCCTTGCAGCCGGGCTCTGTGGGTGCTGAGGCTGCTCTGGGCTCTGCCAGGGCTCTGCTGGAGCTCAGCACTGGGCTGCAATCAGCCAAAGAAGAAATGGGGTGACCTGCAGCACAGACCTGCTTGAGCATTTCAGCAACACAGCTCAAGTTTGCAGAGTGTACACCTCCCAGGGAAAACATGACACCACCTAAAAATAAAATTGTTCAGTAACTTCTGAAATTAAATCCATCTGGGATGACCCCAAATGACGTTTTGCAGCTTGCTCAAGATGTAGCTCAGCCCTTCTCTGAACTGTTCTCTCCCTCACCTGCCTTTTACTTCCCAACTGCTCCCTCTTGTCCCCCAGTGAGTTCCCAGACCATGGCAGTCTCCATCACACTGTTGCCTTCCTTGGTGCCCCTCGCCATGAGGAAGGCCGAGCCCCAGGCTTAGCGACTCATCCTGTCACTGGCTGAGGAGCAGCAATGTCTCAGAGCTCCAGTGGGATTTAAGTGTCATTCAGAGCTGCTTTCCTGCCCTCAGCTCTCCTCACTGCTGAGTTCCCACTCCCTTTTCCTCGTCCTTGCAGCGGGATGAGCTCTGTGAATCCCCTTGAGCCTCCCCACTCTTCCCAGCCCACACATCTACCTCAGTTAGGCTGAAGCTGCAGATTCTCTGTCTCCTCTGGCACACCAGTCCAGTCCCCTGTGTGGGGAGCCCCAGCCCCAGAGCACAGCACTCAGCAGTGCAGTCCGGGCTGGAGCAGCTGCCCTGCAGCCCTGGCTTGGCTCATGTGGCAAGGGAATGCTCCCTGTTTGCAGCTGTCCCTGCAGGATGGCCCCGGGCAGAGCCCAGCCAGGCTCCCACTGCAGCCCCTGAAGCTTGGGGCAGACAGTGGTCGCAGAGCTGAGGTTCATGGGGAGCACCCGGAGCTGTGGCTTGCAGCCAGTGTTGGCAAATGTTGTGTTCTCATCTCCTGCAGCCTGTGGGGAAAGCAACCTGTGCTGCCAGGCCTGTGTGTGCCAGGGGCTCTTGGATGTCTCTGTATCCATGGACAGAAGGCTCTGTGTGTGCCAGGGGCTCTTGGATGTCTCTGTACCCATGGACAGAAGGCCCTGTCTGTGCCAGGGTTTCCATAATGTCTCTGTGCCCATGGGTATGGAATAGCATGGACACTGAAAGTGTCAGTCCCGTTGCTTGCACGCTCCTTCCTTTGTGCACAAGACACATCCATGCACATCCCCATGTACAGGTACATTAAAACATCAGGGAGGGACAGAGATTTCCCACAGAGCTCTAATTTCGGCATAACTCACCTTTTAGCCGGTGGCCAGGGGATTTTTTTCCCAGCTCTGTGTGAGAAGGTGTCCAGGAGCTGAAGGAGCAGCATTTAGAAGCAGTTTCAAGATTTCTAGGCAGGAAGTGGAGCTGACAACCATCCACGTAACTCGCTGTATTCATCAGGATGTGCTGCTGGTTCTTTGGGAATATGGCCCAATGGAGGCACGAGACTGGGAAAAATCCCAGCTCTCTGTGGGTTTGTGCAAAGGGGGAGCAGCAGAAACACTTTGTGTCTGCTTTGGGGCCACAAGGTCCAAGGAGCTGTGGTGGCAGACGGTGACCTGGGCTGGTGGCAGGTGAAGTCCTGGTTCATGACATCCCAGAGGAATGGGACATCCCATCCTATAGGAAAAGCTGCTGTCACACAATGCACTGGGATTTGTAAGTTTCATTTTCAATACTTTAGGTCCAAGTTTCAAACTGCAATATTTTTGTTCTCAAGACACAGTCGTGCACAATCCATCTCTCATCCTCCTATTGCTTCAACTCCAATTAAAAAAAAAAAATCTTAATATTGGAAACAAAACCCAAAGTCTTTAAAAAAAGGATGCTGAGATCAGTCCGTAAGATGGATCCAGGCATCAGAACATGCACAAAGTAAATGAGTTCTCCTTTTAAAAAGATCAGTTACCTCCAAATCCAAAGTTACAGAAGATTTCACTACGCATTTGTTTATTTTTTTTCTCTTTCATATTTTTCTCGGTTTTTTTTCTTTTTTCTTTTTTTTTTTTTTTAAGCAGATAACACATCCTGAAAAATAAATAAGATTTTTCAGCAAAAATAAGATTTACAGCAAACTAAGATACATTTCTGATAAACAATGAAAATATTTACTCCTCTGTTTACTTTTCTCTGGATACCCTGAGGTAAAAAATCTAGCAGATATGAGGTGTCAAGTGTTTGCTTTGGACTAAGCTGGAGTTCAGCACTGCTGACATCCTGCTCCAGCCAAGAGTTGCAGAATTCTTTTGCACATCTCAAACCATGTGTTTGCAGGCACAGCACCTGCAGAGCTGACACACCAGTGCACGTGAATAACTCTGTTACTCCCTCACAGAAGTTGGGCTCTGCCCCAGAACGAGGTGCTCCAGCCCTTGGCTCCTGGTTCCCGTGGGGAGCAGCTCCCTTCCCTCTGGCTGAGCTGCTCAGGCAGAGCCCAGCAGCTCCTGGCCCTGCAGGGCTGAGGCTTTTCCCCGTGGCTGGGCACAGACTGATGGAGCAGCACTGCTGAACACGGGGGCACACCCAGGGACCAGCAGCAGCTGCCTTTGGCCACCTGAGGCTCCAAGGCCCAAACTCTGAGCAGACAGGGCTGGAAGAGACTCGCAGGCTCCCTGCTGGCTGTGCTGTCTCACTTGTGCCCGCCTGGGAGCCCCCAGTGCCAGCAGGGACTTGAGATGGCAGCCCTGGGCTCCTGGACGTTGTGCAAGGAGCGGAGCTGGGGACTCCCTGTCCATGGGGAGCTTCCAGGTGGAAAAGGCTGCTGTGCCCAGGCAGCTCCAAGGGCAGAGAAAGGAGGGTCTCGACCATGGGATCTGTGCCAGTACCACAGTCCTGGGCAGCACCCTCCGAGCCCTGGGGGAGCAGAGGGCACAGCAAGAGGGACAAAAGCAGGCAAGGTCAGAGACTGGAGAGAGCCAGACCCGGCAGCAGGAACAGCTGCTCCACTGCACTCTTGGAGAAAGCTCTTGGCTGGTTCAAAGCGCTGAAAGGTGTGCTGGGCAGAGAGGAGGCCACACCAAACACTGCTCCTGTTTCCACAGCCTCCCCTCTCCGTGTCCCAGAAGGAATTGGATGGACTGTGTTCTTCTCTCCGAGTGTCTCGTTCAGCACGAGCAGCTGAGCACCAGGAGCTGAAGGAGCTGAAGCCTCAGGCCTCAAGAGCTGGGCCTGAGGAGACTTTGTGAGCAAATGAATGCTGCTAACATGGACCTGGCTGAATGCAGCAGAGGGAATCATGGAATCACAGAATCCTTTCTGTTGGAAAAGCCCTCGGAGCTCATCCAGTCCAGCCGGTCACCCAGCAGTGTCGAGCCCAGCACTAAACCACGTCCCTGAAGTGCCAAGGCCTGGACAACAGCCCTGAGTGAGGCCTGAACAACAGGCCCTGAGACAAAGGTGGCCTCTGGATGAACCTTCCATAAATGAAATAGGCACGGTCATTAGCACTGTGATAGATGTATCCACTCATTAGTGAAACATGGATTGACCTTTCTGTGCTTAGAAGCCAGACAAGGCCATGAAATCTGACATGTGGCCTTGTCTGGGGCTGAATGGTCAAAGTCACCTCCCTTGGTTCCTCTTGGGCCCTGGCCAGGCTTTGGGAGGAACCCAGGAGGAGGATGAAACCAGATGTTCCCGCACCAGAAGCGCTGTCAGTTTGTTCATTCAGCACTGTCAGAGCTGGGCCCTCTCCCAGCGAGGCTGGAGCCTCACCTGTGGCTGGAGGCACCTGCAGGAATTCCCAGTGTCCAGGAGTGGCTCTGCAGCCCTTGGCTGTGACAGCTTCCCCAGCTGCTGTGTGGATCTGGGGCATGGTAAAGCCTGAGGGTAACTGCTGCTGGATCTTTCTTAATCACTGCTGCAATCTTTGGTGCTGCTGGCTGGGTGCATTGCTGAGCTGCTCCTTTTGTGATTCTTTGCTGCTTTGAGCTACAGTCAATGACACTGAGTCCTTCAGTTGGTGTCTGTGTCTTTGGTGCTGACCCTGCCCACTGGGGAAACAAAACTGGCACAGTCTGGCCATATCACAACAAAATGTCACCTTTTAAATGTAAATGTGAGGAATCAGTCTCATCAGAAATTCCCAGATGGGAAGCCCTTCCCTGGAGTTCCCTGCCTCTGGAGTGGGCTGAGGTCAGAGCACCCTGTGAGCAGTGGGGCACGCTGTTAATAGAGGCTGAACCCCTGGATGTCTTCAAATGCATCCAAAAATCGCATATGGAAGAAGGAAAAGAACTTGTGGGTTTGGGAAGATGAGGGAGAATTTTCTTAATGGCACATTGGAAACAGCACCAACAGAAGGAAGAATTGGTTTTGGAATGCTCCCACATGGAGGGACAGAGGAAGCTTTAAATCTTGAGCTCAGGTTCATTTGTGCAAGTGAAATTTAATATTATTATTATTGTCATTAATAACAGTTATATAAAAAATATAACATGATTATACATTTTTTCAGATAGAATTAAAAATTGATAATGTGAAATAAGGCTGACAATGCTAATATGTCAGCTTTGGCTGCTCAGTGTAACACTAAATACCCTACAGAAAAGGACTGGCCAAGACCCAAATGTCACAATTGAACTTTGTGAGTTGTGTATAATGAATAAAGGAGGAAGGGATGATGTGGAAACCCAGGACACCGGGAGTATTTCTCTGCCTGCTCTGTGTTAAGTATTTGTTCTCTATCTATTGATATGACTGACAACATCTTCCACTTACTACCATACTGTAAAATAAGCATTTAAGGCTCAATCAGGATTTCAGTTTCTTCCCAGAAGTTACAGTGATTGGATTTTTCACAAGCCCACAAGATTTCAGGCGAGCTATGTTCAGTGTCCTAAAGAATTCTTTTCTCCAAGGGCTATCCTTGAGGTCCAGTATTTTTATGGCTCCCATTAAAAAATACCATAAGCCTTCTGCCTTGTTATTTACCTTCTTGCTTTCCACAGAGCAGTTACATGGCAGTAGGAAAGCCAGCACCAGCTGTATTCATGCTTTAAAATCTTTAGGAATTAATTGCATTTATATAAGTACCAAGAAATTTTATTCTTAAGACTGTATTTTACTACCCTTTCTGCTGGAGCCAATCTTTGCACACCACATGCACACTCACAAGCCAAAACCCAGAAATGACTGTACTCAGCAACACGGCTACAAACCTCATCGGGAAAACCAAGTACATTATAAACATTAATTAATTTCAGCCACATGCCCTCCTCAGTGAAGTGGGTAATTACTATCCCCATTTAGCACAAGTGGGAAAACTAAAGGAGAATGATTTGCCCAGGTCAAACAAGGTGTATGGCACAGAACAGAGCGCTCATAACCCTGGCCAGCAAGCCATCCTTTTCATCCGATAACCCACCTAACTAAATTCTTTCATTCCAGTAGGCAAATTACCAGAGGTCAATATGATGAAAGCAAGGCTACAGTTTCTTCCTCAAACATAAATAACATGTCCATCTCCTCACTCGCCTACTTTTAGTATTCTCATGAATATTCACAGCAGAGTTTCCCCCTCAGAATGCTCTGGAGAAAGAAAAAAAGAGTAACGACCTACTTTAAAAAATCTATATCTAATGACCTACTGCAGCTTGGAGTTATTTATTGGCTGTAAGGTGATTAACTGTGTATGCACAGCCTAAAAGGCAAAAACCAAAGTTTGTGGACTGGGTCCAAAGAGAGCAGCCAGGTTCTGATGATAAAGAGAGATCTGCCTGCAGTAAGTAGGTTTGAACTGGCAACCTGACAGAAGCTTAAGAGTTTCACCTAATTTACATATATATTCGGATTTTTTTGCTTTTCAGGGGGGCAGAGGGAGGGACAGGGTACATCATAAATAAGCCCAGTTTCCTTACCACAGCAATAGAAGCACTTTGTTGGCTGATTTCATCAGCAGTATAAACCTGCACCTAATTGTTTCTCTCTGCACCCTGGGCTTAAAGGAAATAGGTTAGCTGATGGGTTAATTCAGGAGAATTAACTCCCATAAACACAAAGAACAGTTGGGTTGGAAGGGACTTTAAAGATCACCTGGCTTCATACCATGCTTGCCACCCTGTTCTCTTCACAGTCTCAACTTCCCTTCAGCCTGTCTCAACTCCTTCATGGGTTAAAGTGGAGGGCACTAAAAATTTTTATAGACATGGGTGGAATAAAAAAAGCCCACAGGGCTTTTCAGAATCACTAGAAGAAGTCAGAGCCTGCTGTGCTGACTCTGCCACCAAGCTTTTTCCATCAGCCTCAGGAGCCCCACCTCACATCCTTTTATCACTACTTTCCATTTCCTTACCTCAGCAATTGTGTCAGGTGTGACCAAGGGATGTGGTGGTCACACTATCTCAGCTCATCAGTCCACCACTAATGCCTTCATGTGTAAAGACATCCCTTGTTTACATAATATATCCTTGACACCATTTCTATTTACATTAAATTAAAATTAATCAGCCAGGCACTTGCCACAGCAATCCATGTAACTCAGCTTGGCAGCTTGATATTATCAGTGGCTAAGCAACATTAGCTTTGTAGGGTTAGAATCTCCTGGGGACTCCTTCCACGAGAGGACTGCAGGTGTTGCAGTCATCAAACATTATGCTCCCTCCTAAGCATCTGTATGACAGCCTCTTCCAAGGACAGCAGAGAAAACTGCAAGGGCAGCTCAAACCTGATTTATTAGCGTGGGCATCACAGGTACACAAGTCCTTAAGCTATCAACTCACCCTCCAGCAAGAAATCCTACAGTTCATTAACCCTTTCAGTAGGTGTCCCAGTGCAGGTCTGCCTACTGTCAGACATCAGACTGAGTCCCATCAGGGAGGCTTTAATCAAGTTGGCCTTTTCCTTACTTATTCTGCCCCCAAGATGTTCAATTCTTCAGACTTTTGATGCAAATTATTCCCATGTGTTCACTAGCATTTTAGTTCCTAACTACTGTAGGAGCAACCCTGCCTTGCTGTTGTCAGATCAGTTGCCCACGCTGATCTGCTGGGTATCAGCTGGCAAGGGCAGACCACAACATCTTCTGGTGACCTGCTGATATACTAGAAATAAATATCTGTAAACATCCCTGAACCCATGCCAGAGGATTCAGATAAACCATTTTGGGACAAAACTAAACAAAAAGACACCAATGCATAAAAAGAAATTCTTTAAAAACTAAGTTTTCTGTCTCTGCTGATGCCTTAAAGATTGGGATGGTAATTTCAAAGCCTGTTAAGGATAGCATCAGAACAGTCAGGACAAACAGTGACAGTCTTTGCACCCAGACAAGCAGATTGTCCCAGTTAGAGGAAAGGTTGTCTAAAGGTACAGCTTCTGCCAGAAGAGAGAGCAGCTGTTGCACTGGAAATAGAATCAACTTCAGCATTAGATTACAATCAATGTGACAGGGTTTTGTTTTCCCTTTACATTCTCTGTTAGCCAAAGAACATTTCTGTGCTTAGGTTTCATCCCATCTAAAGGCAGGCTATTAACCAGGATGGTTTCCCAGGAAAAGGGCAAAACACACATACAAACAAACAAACACTTTTTTTTTTTTTTAAAGAACATTTCTCCTACTACTAGTTTCAGTGCAGTGAATAACCCAAGCCAACCTATACATTAATAATTTTACTAGAGACAGATATGCTTCACTCTTGACCTGCAATTGCTAACTTGTCTAGACACTTGTGCACATGTGTACATGCATGCAAAAACATTTATATAAATCTATACTTGTGTGTGAAAAAAGACTTGTTAAACCAATGCAAACCCCACTGACATTCCTCCTATGTTTTTCACTTATTTTACTGAGGTAGAATGTTCATGGAAAAAAAAAATTAGTTTGCCCATCTGAAACTATTCATTTCCCTGCCAGCACTGCAGTGATGAAAGAAGAAAATGTGTCAATGCACAGTGCAGTGCCCAGGAAAGGTCAAAACGAGGCACCAAAGGCAGTGTGGACCATCAGCCATCATGAACCATGCTGAGAACACTTTTTTTGCTTCTAGAGTACCTGCACCATGTTGGTCTTTCTTAGCCATAATAAGAAGCGATCAGATGAACATTAAAGTGCCCCCTTCTTTAGGAGTTCCAGCATTCTCTCAAGTATTTTCCTACAGCAATTATCAAGACAGCATCCTCTGCTGTCATGTTTTATTATGGCTCTAAATATGCATTCCAAAACCAAACTGCTAGTACCAACAAGATCTCTGTGTGAGTGGCTATAAAACAGGCTAATCAGGTGAGCAACATTTATATTCATGCTTAGAGTGGCTACGAATGAATTGATCAGGTCCAAGGAAGCTTTCAATGGACGAGGTTTGAGGTTTTGCAGCCCAATACTCAGAGATGCTGAGGCTCTTCTAAACATTACCTTAGGGATAATAACTGGGAACCTCCCTGTGTGGAAATGAACTGCTCAGCAAGTTTGGTTTTCCCCAGAGAGGGTGGTAAACTTTGAATAGCATGACTCCAGTATCACGGAACTGGTACATCTCTAACCCACGGATGGGAGGAGCAAATTTGTGTTTACAATAATGACAGGAGAGTCACTACAGCCACTGAGCACACCTGCAAGGACAAGGGTGACCAGCTTCAGACATGTTGTGGTATTTAGAAACATGTCCCTAAGAACACAGTGCAACTGCAAGAGCAGGACAGACCAGAGGCACCGTGCATGTCCAGCTGCCAGCTGGGATGGAACACATCCAAAAAGCCATGGCAGTACTTCCCTTGGTGTTTCCTTCCTGTACCCTGCAGTGTAAGGACAGCCAGAAGAATTTTTTAATTTTTATTTACAAAATAACGGCATCATTTTTTCATCCAGTACTGAACCAAGCCATCTTGTGCTGTGCTTCAGGAATTGTTACCTTTCAGATTAGATGTCAAGCCAAGCCAATGCCCTAATCCCAAGAATCATTAAAGATCACTCCTACTGCATTTTTTCATTAATGTTAATCCTGATGCCCTGGCCATATTCCCACCGAGATAATTGCTATTTACCTCTGCAAATTCCTCCCTTTGTTTCAACAGGGCCTAAGCAGACAAAAATCATCCCTATGTAACAGCACCAGCATGTTTATTCTGTTCTTCCCCCAGGTTCTCTGCTTGCTGTATTGGGAACATGGTGCACTCATGTCTCTTTTAGCAGCAGCATTACCCTGTGTCATTTCAGCAGGGGATGGTGCAATGCCACATGCAGAGTGGAAAGAGGGCTTTTGTCAACACTAGACTGAATATCCTCCAAATGCTAAGAATTTCCTAAGTAAGCTGAAGCAAACACACATTAGTCAATGTTAAGTTAGAATCTCCCCACGCACAAGAAGGAAAAAAACCCAAGCCTGAGACCAATGTGACTTTTACCAGAGAGAGTGCAGAAGACAAATCCTTGGTGAGGAGTGAGTGGCACTTGAGTGTGCAGACACCACACTGCACCATCCAGGACTCTGGCACCAAACCCCAGCTTCAAGGTTCAGGGAGATGGTAGACTTGCATCTTCCCTCCTTCCGCCTCATTTTTAATTGCAGATATTTTATGTACAGGAAGGTTGTTATTCACTAAGGCGGAATTCACCTCTTGGAAATTAAGCTAAACTTCAGGAATGAAACCTGGTCATGTTGACATGACCAGGAAAATGGTGAGACACTCCTAGAGGGGAAAGTCTTTACAGAAACATTTAAGACATTTCCTGGCTCATCCTTTGCAAGTTGCATCATCTCCTAGCAGGAGCTCAGGCACTAGTTTTTACAGTACAGCTGTTTTTTCTTCCCTACTTTTAAACACAGAAGAGGTGTTTTAATTTAAAAAGGTATTTGTCCAGAGCAAGTGTAGCAGAGATTAATCTCTCCATTCTTCAGAGCTGGCAGCACAGTCCCTCCAACAAACATGAGAGATGTGGGAACTATTTAAAGGAACGCTCAGCCAGCTGCATGCAGCACACTGCATGAAACAATATTCCTATCATTAAATACACCCCATGGAACATCCTTTCCTTGACATTATTGTTTAATGGCACAAGGTGATAGCCATCAAGTTACTGTATGAAATCCCAAAATATTCAAAACAGAGGGAGGGGACAAGGGGGTAAACCTATTAACTGTGACCTGTTAATGGGGCGTTGGCTTCTGTTCAGGTTCCAATAATCCATGGGCACAGGGGGTTCACTTTTTACCCCTTTAAGCTGACACAGGTCAGAGAGACCATGCCCTCCTTCGTGGGTCACCAGGCTGCAGGTGCCAAATACTTTTTATTTTCTGGGCAAGCAGCAGGTCTTGAATGTGAACATGGCATACTCAAGACTGCTCAATGCATAATAAAATACCTTCTTTTTGCAACCTCATCTCTCCTTTAGGCAAAGCATGGACAATTTTAAGGAGCAATTTTCAGATTTTTTCTCTCACTGCTGAGCTAGCACAGCCAATAGATCATCACTCCCATTTTCTTCCTTCCAGCATTGCTTGTCAGTAACAATTAGAATCATTGCTCAGCTCCTGGATTGCTGCTTATGAACAAAGGCAACTTTGAAAAACAAAAAAAAGTCAACTTCAAACCATCTGATCTCTGCTTTCATCCCTAGCCAACAGCAAACAACACTAAAAGACAACAAATCCAGATGTTCATGCATTCAACAGAAATGATCAGAACCGGTCACTGTCCTAATCCAAGTATTAAAAATGCAACAATCAAAATGAGGTATTAACAAGGGACAAAAGGATTTAGAGAGTACCCAGTGGTGTTCCTATCATTACCCAGAAATTATTTTTACAGTTATTGTGCTTTTTGAAAGTTTTGTGACAGATCATTAATTTGACACAGAGCAGAAACTTCCCAAAAACAGTCCTAGTTTTTGAGTGGCACTAATCCAGCTGTACAATTTGTCAAAATTTTACCAAAATTTATGAAAACAAATTCGTTACTATATTCCAGAAGACGAAAAACACTCTGCAGATGGAATGCTGGATATAATTCAGTCAGTAAAGACAGTCATGTTCATCAGAAATCAAAGGTATTAAATGAGGTTCAGCTTTGCACAGGATGTGCAGAAAAACATCACCTGCCTAATGGGAGTGAGGGTGCAAAGTAACTCACCTCTGTGGCTACTTCGGTGGATTTGCATCTTAAAGAGGAAGATAGAAGCAATAGCAGATTTCACTGTTTTACCTAAAAATGTATGAGGCAATTGACAGAAAGGGTGAACCTGTAACGTACTGTTCCCTCAAATGGTGTCTTTTGATTTAGGAAGAAAGTTGTCTCAGTTCAATTCCAATTATTTCTTACTTTCCCCTATGTGTGTAACTCAGAGCAATTCTACTTTTTATTATTGGGTAATAGCATCAATTACAGAGCATGAAGAATATCCCAGGCTACTCAATGAGCACTGCAGATGATGAAAGAACATCCCTAAAACACAAACCCAAAGACAGTTCCATCATGGGTGGTGTGACTGGCATTGAAAGAAGGTTCTGAGTTCAGGTGCCCATTTCCCATTTGGTGTAAGTCATAGTTTGGAATCTGTGGTGGCTGATAATCTGAAACCCCTGAATTCTGTATGTTGTGCTTCTGGTCGGAACTAATGATGTGGAAATATAAAAGAAGCTTTTTGATAACAGCAATAGGGAGAGCAGCAAAATAGTGATCCAGAAAGGCCTTTAGATCTTTTGGTTGAGTTTAACTTTCTTGGCAAATTTGAGCTCCAAATAACAGAAACAGCTTGTCCTGCAGAAGGAGCAAAGTGCCATGCAAGAAAATGTCCTAATCTTCTGGGTCATCCACTCCAATCCTTTTATCCTTGAACATGAATAATTTAGGCTCACGAAGTTGGTTTCACTGTGACAGACAAGCATTTGTTGAGAAATCTCAGTGTTGGTCTTTCAGAGCTATCCGTGTGCTTCCTGTTGCCCTTTTCAGAGAAGGCATAGATGGAAAATGGAGAAAAGCTCAGGCTCTTCTTGTAAGGGAGTCTAACAGAAGTGCTTCTACTTTCTTTGATTTGATTTTATTTGACACTCTTTTAGGAAGCCCATGAATTGCTGCTGAGCAGCAGAACCTTATTGCTCTTCATGATTAACCATTGCAAGACTGGTGAGCAAAAAGGTGTTAACTGGTCTTGTTAATTGCATCAAGTGAGTGTTTTTATCACTTTCAGTCTTATCACTTAGCAACTCTTTATCTGTTTCTTTCATTCACAGGACAGCAACTTTTTAATAAGCTCATGTGGAGCAGGCAGAGGGGCCCAAGGCCAAACCTTAGTCTTCATCTAGGTTGGAAAAGGGAATAATTAAATGCCGAAAGTGTAAAGCAGTCAGGTACACTGTAAATAAGGGCAAATGGCGAATGAACCAAAGTGAGGGCAGTTTTGACAAACCTCCCTAGAAGCTTCTGACAGTCAAAACCACTTTTTAATGTGGCATGGCCTGGCTGTGCTTTTACCCACTGCAAACTGAGGGGATTGCTCAAAAAAATCTTGAGTGAGGAGACATCCAATCTTCTTTGTCAGCTCAGGGTGGATGGTGCATGGAGAGAAAGGGATTCGTAAAGGCAATGTATAAAATGCTGGTTTTCTGCCTCATGTAGGCAGGAGTGTTAGTGAGGTCTGTGGTTTATTTCACTCATGATCCTGGAGGATGTGAGTGACACATAATATTTTCACAGTGAATGGCTTCTTTTATATGGTCAGCCAGTACAGGAAAACACAATCAGGGTGGAGTTTTCAGTAGCTGTGTGTAGGGGAAAAGAGAAGTGGGATGTGTCAAAAAAATTGTTGGAGCTAATGCTTCTCAAATGATACCAGATTTGGGGTCCTAGTCAGGAAGTAGCTGAATGGCAGGGTTGCCATTCAGAAGGACCTAAACAGTTCTGGGCCTGGGGTGAAATAAACCTCAGGGAAGAGCCTGAGTGGGGAGCAGGTCTGCAGAGGGAGCACCTTGGTGTGCTGCAGGTAAGCCAAGCATGTGCATGGCAGTGAGGATGGCTCACAGTTATCCTGGGCTGTATTAACAGGAGCAGATCCAGGGAACTGGGTACCCTCCTCTAGTCAGAAATCAGATCCTGAAGTCTGGGCTTCTTGGAGGGAAGGACCCAGAGGAAGGGCTCACAAGTGATACGTTTTTAAACGTATTAACGTTTTCAGCCTTCATCTGCATGAAGAGCCATCTCAAAGTAATGTGGTAGTGGAAATGGAGATGAAGAATAGATGCAAGATTGGATGCAGCTGGCAAAGAGCACCCGAGATCCTCAGATGAAGGATAATCTGCTGGCTGTGATGCAAGCCATCAAGGGGAAGAGGAGCTGTAATAGGAGGGATCCGGCACTTGAATTAAGAGAATCAGTCAGTGGTTGGTAACTGGCCATGGTAGACATCTGGCAGCATGACTGTACAGCTGTGATCCTTGCACCTGGAGACAGTTACATAGCTTTGTGTCCAAAGCAGGAGTTTCAACAGGAATCTGAACTCAAGTGCAAAGTCATTCCTCACTGACTGATGTGTGTGCAGTAAGTCAAGGGTGCACCAGAGCAAAGCTCCCCCCTCGCTGCCGTTTCTGGCAGTTTTAGGATCATGTTGGCCAAGGGAGCAAGCCTGAGGGTGCCATCACGCTGGGGATATATCTGGCATGGTGGAGGTGGATTCAGCTCCAGACCTGTCACCTGTCCCCACTCCTTGGTGATGAGCAGTGACACAGCCGTGGCTTTGCCTGTGGATTTGTGGCTTTCCAACCTTCCTTTGCTTGCCCTTAGAAGAAAGACATGAGATGGCTCTTGTTCTAGAATTCAATAGCTTTGTTCCATTGCCAGTGAAGAAAAAAGCAAGAGTTCATTTTTTTCATCGGCCTTAAAGGATGCCAAACATGGCCTGAATTCCTCAGGGCATCTGTAGCATTGCCACTCTGTCTTCTTGTTACTCTGACCATCTTGATCTCTGCAGAGAGCGTGGGACTCCAGGACGGTTTGGATGGATGAGAGATCTCTGAAGTCAGGTCTTGGAAGATGTGGTTTATTAAAAGGGGGGAAAGGCCCTGCTTGGAGTTGCCAGGCGCAACTCGTGGCAGGCCCAGGGAGAGAGGGAGAGGGAGAGAGAGGGAGCGAGGGTTCCAGGTGAGGGTCCCAGGGGAAGGTCCAAGAGGGAGTCTGGTCCCTCGGGCACACCTTATCAGGGGGCTTCAAGGTGGGCTGGAGCAGGACTTGGGCCAATGGGGTCACAGATATCTGATACTTCAGGGGAGGGCGACAGGTGTGGGATGAACCATACATTGGGGGTGAGACAGAGCATTCCATTTGACCTTTGGACCTATCTGCAGGTAAAGGGCGTTGTTTAATCAGAAGGGGGATTGCTTTCAACCTGGCTATACTATTGTTTTCTAGGTATTCAGTAGTCAAGGTTTGTTATTTCAAATCTAGTTCTCATCTCAATGTCTGTATTTTCCAATCTTTCCCCAGGCAATCATATTTATAAGGTTTTCCTATTTCATCTTCCCCAACAAGTGACCCCAAAACCTGAGGGACTGAGGGGACTTGTGGGATTCCAGAGAGGTCTTATGGGATTTTAGTGAGAACTTAAGGGATTTTAATGGGATCTTATGGGATTTTAATGAGGTTTGATGGGATTTTTTGGGGGATCTGATGGGATTTTAATGGGATTTAAGGGATTGGGATTAGGGACCAATTCCCGTCAGAGCCCTTGAGTCCAGACATATGGGATTTTATGGGCGGAATTTTGATGGGAGGTTTTAACTGGAATTTTTGGGAGGGTTTATTGGGATTGTCAGCAGGATTTTGGAGGATTTTTGCAGGAATTTTTTTGAGTGATCTTGGTGGGATTTTTGGGGTGGATTTTGTGAGATTTTGTTAGGGTTTGGTGGGGTTTTGAGGGAAGTTTTTGTAGCGATTTTTTGGCTGGATTTTCTCAGACTTTGGGTGGGATTTGAAGGGACTTGGGAGCATTTTTGGGGGATTTGAGAGGGGTTTGGTGGGATTTTGGTGCAGATTTTTTGAGTGGATTTTTGGTGGAGTTTGGGGGGTTTTTGGGGAGATTTTTGTGGGATATTTTGGGTGATTTGGAAGGATGTTATGTGTGGATTTTGTGTGCTTTGGGGATTTTTGGGGCGATTTTCTGCAGATTTTCTGTGTGGATTCTGTGTTATTTTCATGGGGATTTAGTGGGACTTTTTGAGAGATTTTCCTGTGGGATTTAGGGGGGATTTTGGGTGTGATTTTTGTTGGGATTTTGAAGGATTTGTGTGGCCTTTGTGGTGATTCTTGTGGGGATTTTTGGTGGGAGGATTCTATGGTGGATTTTGGGGCACTTTTGTGGAATTTTGGTGGGCTTTACCTGGAATTTTGGGTGGATTTTGTGGGATTTTTGAGGATTCTTTGTGAAATTTTTGCGGGCATTTGAGGGATTTTTTGTGGAATTTTGTTGAGAATTTTTTAGTGGGATTTTTGATGGGATTTTTGGTGAGGATTTTGAGGAGATTTTTATTGGATTTAGGTGGGGTTTCTGTGGGGTTTGGGAAAGACTTTTGTGGAATTTTTGGGGTGAGTTTTGAGGGTTTTTTGGGATTTGGGGGATTTTTGTGGGGTTTTTTAGGATTTTGGTGGATTTTGGACAGATTTTTTGGTGTGTATCCAGAGTGACTTTGGGCAGATTTTGGGCCTGATTGGGGCAGCTTTGGGGCTGATTTTGGGGTTTTTCTCCCGTTTCCCCCAGCTGTGGGAAGCCCCAAAGAACATCCTGTTCCTGCCCAAGCTCCCTGAGCAGCCCCAGGAGCTGATGCTCTCCGTGCTCCTCAGCCAGTGAGGTCTGGGGCAGTCCCAGAATTCCTGGCATTCCGGGGATTCCGGCCGGGCTTTGGGGCACTGGGGGATTTTGGGGGCTCGAGGGGGTGAGAGGATGAGGGGGGCTTGGGGCTGGATTTCTTGGGAAAATATCGGGCTTTTGGGGGGAAATATCTGGTTTTTATGGGGGAATTTTTGGATTTTTGGGGGAAAATACCAGATTTGAGGGGGGGAGGAAATACTGGATTTCTTAGGGGGGAATTTCTAAGGTTTTGGGGGGCAGTTACTAGTTTTTGGGGAGGTATTTCTAGATTTTTTTGAGGGGGAATGTCTGGATTTTTTTGGGAATGTTTCTGGATGGGGAACGGGGTTTGGTTTGGATTTTTTTTGGGGGGATATTTCTCGATTTTCTGGAGGATTTTCCTAGTTTGTTGGGAATGTTCCAGGATTTTTTGGAGCATCATTTCTGGATTTCTTTGGGGAAAATTTCTGAATATCTGGGGGAATATTTCAGGATTTTTTTTTTTTTTTTTTTTTTTGAGCATTTCTGGATTTGTGGGGAACATTCCCAGGTGTCTGGGGGAACATTCCCGGGTGTCTGGGGGAAGGTTCCCAGCTGTCTGGGGGAAGGTTCCCGTGTGTTTTCGGGCTCTCCTGACCCCGTTCCCATGCCAGATTCCCGGGTTCAGGAGCTGCGCTGGTGCCTGGGCGCCGCGACTTCGCCTTGATGCAGTTGGACACCGAGGTGCAGGCGGGCGCCGCCCGCGAGGCCCTGCAGGGCTTCAGCATCACCCAGAGCAACGCCATGGAGATCTCCTTCGCCAAAAAGTGACCCAAAATGCCCAAACCCCTCCAAAATAACCCCAAACTAAAAAAAAAAAAAAAAACAAAAAAAACAAAAAAAAAAAAAACAAAAACGAGCCTGAAATACCCAAAAATCCCGAAAAACCACATCAAACCCACCCCTAAATAGCCAAAAACCGCCCCAAACACCCCAAATCCCACCAAACCACCCCAAAATCCCATAGAAATGGCCTGAAATCCCACCAAACCACCCCAAAACCCCTCAAAACTGCCCCTGAATAGCCTAAAGGTGCTCCAAATCCTTCGAGCTGCCCCAAAATCCCGTAGAAACACCCTAAAGATCCTCCAGACCAGCCCAAAATCCCATGGAAGTACCCTGAAATCCCTCAAAACCACCCCAAAATCCTGTAGAAACACACAAAATGCCATAGGAGTGCTCCCAAATTCATAGAAACACCTGAAAATCCCTTTTCCCACCCCAAATCCTTCCCTGTCTACCCCAAATCCCCTTTTCCCTCCCAGGACCTTTCCCCATCCTGAATCCCCCAATTCCCAACCCAATCCCCCTTTTTTCCCCAGCGTTGGAGCCAGGGTCTCTCTGCAGACATTGCACCTGGAGCTGCCCCAAACAAACACCGAATAAATCCAAATAACTCTAACCAAACTCCAAACAACCCAAACAAACCCCAAATCACCCCAAATAAACCCCAAATCACCCCAAATAAACCCCAAATAAACCAAACAGACCTCAAATAAACCCAAACAAACCCCAAATAAACCCAAACAAACTCCAAATAAACCCCAAATAACCCCAAATAACCCAAAAAGACCTCAAATAAACCAAAACAAACCCCAAATAAATCCAAACCAACTCCAAATAAACCCCAAATAACCCCAAGCAGACCCCAAATAAACCCAAACCCCACTGTGCCCCCCAGGGCTGGAGTGGGTTTGGGGGGGGTGGGGGATTGGGGACTGGGGGGGTCATGACCCCAAACTCTGGGGATTGGGGGTGTTTGATCCTAAAATTTGGGGTTTGGGGGGGTTTGACACCAGGGTTTGGGGATCAGGGGGTTTGACCCCCAAACTTTGGGATCAGGGCGGTTGGGCACCCCAGATGTTTCAAACCCCAGGATTTGGGGCCAGGGGGATTTAACCCCATCGTTTGGGAATTGGGGAGTGTTTGACACCCCAGGATCTGGGATTTGGAGGGTTTGATCCTAAAATTTGGGGTTCGGGGCTGAGGGGGGAGTGGGGCTTGACATCCCAGAGTTTGGGTTTGAGGGTGTTTGACCCCCCCAGTGTTTGAACCCCCAGGATTTGGGGTCGGGGGGAGTTGACCCCAGGATCTGGGGTGTTTGACCCACCGGGTTTGGGGTCGGGGTTGAGAGTAGAGCCATTCCCTGGAAACAGCCGCAGGACCGGGACTGGGAACAGGATCGGGATCGGGAATGGAGTGGGATTGGAGTTGGGAATGAGATCGGGAACGGGAACAGAAATGGGAATGGGATTGGGATCGGGAACAGGATCAGGAACGGGATTGGGCTCGGGAAGGGGAGAGACCCTGACCCAATAATGGACCCCTCCCCCAGGGAGCGACCCTACCCCAATCCCGGCATGGACCAATTCCCTCAATCCTAGACCCCTCCCCAATTCCCAAACCCTCCCCAATGCCAGCCCCTCCCCCAGTCCCAGACCCCTCCCCAGTCGCTGAACGGACCCTCCCTCAATCCCAGCCCGCCGCGATCCGGATCGGAGCCATCCCCGGAGCCTCCCCCATTCCCGGACCGGACCCTTCAATCCCTTTTTGGGGCGGCTCCTGCTGCTTCCAGCCCATTTTTGGGGGATCCAAACGGCTCCGGGGACCCTCCCCATTTTGGGGGTGTTGGGGTGGCCCCAGGGAATCCTGAAACCCCCCCTGGGAAGCCCCCAAAAATCCACCGGGACCCCAAAAACCCTGGTGAAAGACAACACCCCCGGCAGGAATTCATCATGAAAGTTTCTACCCAGCACGGGGTCCCCGTCGCCATCATTGGCATCACCCGGGTACCCCCAGATCCTCTCGGGACTCCCAAACCCTCCTGGGACCCCCAAACCCTCCCAGGTACCCCTAAACCTCCCGGGACTCCCAAACCTCCCCCGGCTCTGCTGCCGGAATCAGCGGGAGTGGTGTTGGCCTCTTAAGGGGAGTTAGAGTGGGACCCGACCAGGGTGTGGGCCCTTAAACCCCAAAAATCCACCCTGGGGGGCAAAACATCCCCTACAGCGGCTTGCAGTGAGTCCCCCATAAAAATGTCACTTAAAGCCGTCATGATCGCCCCTGAAAAGGGGCTTGTGGGGCTGCGGCCCCACAAACACCCGAAAATGGGGAGGAAAAAACACCCTTGGAGTGGTGAGGTCCCCCCAAACATCCCTAAAAAGAGAAAAACTCCTCTTCAGAGGGGCCTGAAGACCCTTCAGGGCCCTCGAGGAGGGACAAGATCCCCTCCTCTGCTGGGGCCTCTCCGAGCCGGGAGCTCTCCCGTTGGCTGCCCTCGGGGGAGCCCCGAACGACGGCGGCTCCTGGGCTGAGCCCCCCTCAGCCGGGGCTGCGGAGGGAACCGGGGGCGGCTGGGACGGGGCCTGGGGGTCCTGGGGTGACCTGGGGGAGCCTCAGTGGGTCCCACCTCCCCCTGTGCCCCCTCTCCCACCCCCTTCCCATTGTTTCCCCCAAGCCTCCGCTCCCCCAGCTGGGTTTGGGGGTGCTGCTACCAACACCCTGACCCACAGGGTGTCAGGTCGTGTTCTGACTCTGTCAGTAGTTTGGTTTTTTTGTTTGTTTGTATTATTGCAGTTATCTTTTGAATTTTCCTAGTAAAGAACTGTTATTCCTATTCCCATATCTTTGCCTGAGAGCCTTTTAATTTCAAAATTATAATACTTTGGAGGGAGGGGGTTTATATTTCCATTTCCATTTCCACCGCCAGGCGGTGCGGGCCCCGGCGAGGACGAGCTCCGCCCCAGCGGCTCGCTCCGGGAGCGGGGAGCTACGGAGCGCTCCCCGAGTCTGCATTTAGGGGGACGGAGGCCCTCGCGCGGCAACCGCTGCCGCGGCCGACGGGCCTGCGAAGCGACCCCAGCCGCGCCGCCGGGGCGGCCCCCGGGCGGCGATTGATCGTCAAGCGACGCTCAGACAGGCGTAGCCCCGGGAGGAACCCGGGGCCGCAAGTGAGTTCGAAGTGTCGATGATCAATGTGTCCTGCAATTCACATTAATTCTCGCAGCTAGCTGCGTTCTTCATCGACGCACGAGCCGAGTGATCCACCCCACCGCTAAGAGTTGTCTGGCTTTCGGCACCGACCCCGCGCGCGCGGGGGGGCCGGGAGCCGCTCTCGCCCGGAGCGGCCCCCCTTTTTTTCTCTGGCGCCGAGGCCCCCGCACGGGGCCTGGCTCCGACCGTACGAGCAACGCGGAAAACCCCGGAGGGGGCGTGCGAGAAGAACACGGGAGGAACCCCACGGAACGCTCCCAAGGCCGGCCGAGAGGCGGGGGGACCCGCGCCCCCGACCGCCTCCCCCCGCCCCGCGAGGGGAGGCGCCGCCTCGTGTGCCGTCCTTCGGAGGCGGCCCAGGCGCCTGGGCTCGGCCCGGCCCTCCGCGCGGAGGGCCGCGCGGCGCGCGCCGCGGGAGCGCGGTGGCCCGCCCGGCCTCGCTGGCGCGGCGCCACGCACCGGCGCGCGGCTGGGGGCGCGCAGCCCTCGGACCCCGCGCGCGCGCTTGCCTCCCCCCCTGGAACCGCCGCCGCGCTGGCTCTCGCGGAGCGCCGCCGCGCCCACGCGCGGCCGACTCTCTCTCCCCAGGGGCCTAGCTGCGCTCGAGACGCCACGCGACGACCGCCGCCCCGCCGCCGGGCGCCGCGCCCCCCCCCGCCGGACCGCTGCCCGCCGGGGGAAGGCGAGCGCCCGAGGGCTGCCCGAGGGCGGACCCGCCGCCGCGGCGGGCCGCACTTCCCGGGAACCGCCGTCCACCCGCACCGTCGGGGGCCCCCTTCCGCGAGCACGCGCCCGGCGGAAGGCGGTGCGGCGCTGAGCCGGGGGGCGACGCCCGCTCTCCTCGTTCGCCACCTGGAGAGCGGGCGCGGAAGCGCCCCCGCGGCCGCCCGCCACCCCTGCCCTCGGACCGCACGCGGCCGCGAAGGGCCACGGGGAGGGTCCCGTGCCCGCGGGCGGCGGGAACACCGGCCGAGCGGCGCCGCCGCCGCTCGGCGCGGGGCCGCCCGCGCTCGCCGGCCTCCGACCGCGGAGGGACCGCCGAGCGCTCGCCCCGGGCGGGCGGGCGGACGGCCGGCGCCGCCGGTGCGTTCGAGCCGAAGGCCGCCGAGGGGAGAGAGGCACGGCCGCGCCAGGCGCGGCGCCGCCCGCGCGGGACGGCCGCAGCGGCCCAGAAGAGAGAGCGCGCGGCGGGCCCCGGCGGCCGCCGCCCCGCGGCTGAGGAAGGGCAGAGAGCGCGCGCCCTCTGCCGGCGCCGCCCGTTTCGAGCCCAGCGGGTCGGCCCCGCGGCCGACCGCCGCGCGCCGCGGCCTCTCCGCCGAGGCCGGGCCGCGAAGAGGGGGGGGCAGGGCGCCCCTCCCCGGCGCGGCACGACTACCCCCGCACGCGCGCGCGCGGCGGGGACGACCGCCGCGACGGCGGGCGCGACCGGTGGCCGCGGACACCACCGCAGGGGATCGGCGGGAGTAGCTCCCCACCCCTCAATGGAGCCGCAACGCCACCGCCCGCCACCCGCCGCCGCCGCTGCCGCCGCCGCCGCCGCCGCGGCGGGGCGCGCCGAGCCGCCCGAGTCTTTAAACCGCCGCCCGGCTCGGCGGCCCCTTTTTCGGTCCTTCCCGCGGCGTTTGACGACGCCGAGGGGGAAGCCTGGGACCGCCGAGGCGCGGAGCGCTAGGTACCTGGCCCTGGGGCGAGGGAAACGACCTGCATGGCCCCGCCGGGGTGCCTCCCCCGCTGCCGCCCTCGGGGGAGCGTCCACCGGCGGGGGCGCGCCCGACATCTGCCGCCACCACCGCGGCGTCCTCCTCGGGGCCCGGGGTTTCCCTCAGTAGCCCGGCGCTGCGCCCGAGAGGACCGCCGCAGCTCGGGCCGCCCCGCCGACGCGGGGAGGCGGCCCGGCCGCCGAGCGCCTCGCCGACCCCGCCGAGAGGCCGCGGCAATGACGACGACGACGACGACGAGGCCGGGAAGGCCCCCGCCGCCGCCGCCGCCACCGCCGCCTCCCGGCGGCGGGTCGCGGCACGCGGCCGCGC
>NW_027100109.1:970000-972500 GCF_031753505.1 Anomalospiza imberbis
CCCCGGCTCCACAGCTCATCGGGCGACCGCCGTCACCGAGTCCCTCAAGCGAGGCAGCGACGCCGAGGCCGGGCCGCGCGCCCCGCCGCACGGGCCCCCGCCACCCTTCCGACACGGACACGCTGGCACAACCAGGTCGGGAAGCAGGGGAACGGGACGCCGCCACCTCGGCGGGCCCGCGCGCGCCGCGCTCGGGGCTCTCAGGCGAGGGCCGGGAAAAGCCCCGGCCGCGTCCACCCGCGGCTGCCGCCCACCGCACCGGAGCGACAGCCCGAAAGCGCGCCCGCCGAGCGGGGCGCGCCCCGGCTTAAGGCCGGGCAGGAAAGGGGCGAGGCGCCGCCGCCTCGCCCGCCAGCAATCCCCAGGGGGGGCGCCCCCCCTTCGCCAAGCCGGCCACAGCCGGGCCGAAGCGGGACACGGCCCACGAAATCGATGGCCGCGGCCGACGGGCAGCTCGCAGCTCGTACTCGGTCTCTCTCGGCTTCTCTCCCTCTTTTTTTCCCTTCTCGCTTTATTTCTCCTCTTTCTCGCTAGCTCTCTCTCGCCTCTCGAACCGTACACCCCGTTTCCCTGGGCCAGACGGGCGGACCGGGACGACGCCACGGGGCTCGTCCCGCGTCAGCGGCACTCGCCTCGCTCGGAGGACTGCGCACGGGGGCCCCCGGCCTCCCTCGCCGCTTCGGTCACAGGCACGGGACGAGCCTGCGGGGAGACGGCCCGTCACCTTGCTCCCATAGTACGGACAGACGAGTCCCAGGCCGCAGACGCCTCCAAGAGGACCGATGGAAAGCGACCGGGAAGGTGCGCCGCCGCAGGCCGGCCCCTGCGATGACGTAGCCGGAGGCAGCTGAAAACAGCGACCCCTTGGTGAACTTCCGGAGCCGGCCGCGACAACAGGTCTACCCGGCCGCGACAACAGGTCTACCCGGCCGCTGCCGGAAATCGCCTAAGTCCCTCTGGAGCGAGGTAGACCTGTTGTCCGCCGTCCACCGCCCGCCGCCCGGGCGCCGCGCCGGGCCCGGCGGCCCCGGAGCCGGGGTAGACCTGTTGTCCGCGGGGTAGACCTGTTGTCCCCGGGGTAGACCTGCTGTCCGCGGGGTAGACCTGCTGTCCCCGGGGTAGACCTGCTGTCCGCGGGGTAGACCTGCTGTCCGCGGGGTAGACCTGCTGTCCGCGGGGTAGACCTGCTGTCCCCGGGGTAGACCTGCTGTCCGCGGGGTAGACCTGCTGTCCCCGGGGTAGACCTGCTGTCCCCGGGGTAGACCTGCTGTCCGAGGGGTAGACCTGCTGTCCGCGGGGTAGACCTGCTGTCCGCGAGGTAGACCTGCTGTCCGCGGGGTAGACCTGCTGTCCGCGGGGTAGACCCGCTGTCCGCGGGGTAGACCTGCTGTCCGCGGGGTAGACCGGTTGTCCGCGGGGTAGACCTGCTGTCCGCGGGGTAGACCTGCTGTCCGCGGGGTAGACCTGCTGTCCGCGGGGTAGACCTGCTGTCCGCGGGGTAGACCGGTTGTCCGCGGGGTAGACCTGCTGTCCGCGGGGTAGACCTGCTGTCCGCGGGGTAGACCCGCTGTCCGCGGGGTAGACCTGCTGTCCGCGAGGTAGACCCGCTGTCCGCGGGGTAGACCCGCTGTCCGCGGGGTAGACCTGCTGTCCCCGGGGTAGACCCGCTGTCCCCGGGGCAGACCTGCTGTCCCCGGGGTAGACCTGTTGTCCGCCGCCCACCGCCCGCCGCCCGGGCGCCGCGCCGAGCCCGGCGGCCCCGGAGCCGGGCTAGACCTGCTGTCCGCCGCCCGGTTTTGGGGTTTTGGGGGTTTATTCCTTCCCGCCCCCCCCCCCGCCCCAATCCCGTTTCTTTTCTCCTTTCTTTGAAAGAACGACTCTCCTATTTGTTTGGTACAAGAAGAAACTCGTCCGGAAGAGAAATTTTCTTGGCAAATCTTATTTCGTTTTTCTCTAGTATCCAGAGCACCCCCAGACCGAGCTGACGGGCCGCCTGCGCCCTGTGCAAGCGGGAAAGCGGGCGGCCGCTTTTGGGCCGGTTCTTTCACGGTCCGCAGAGACCCTCCAGGCCCGGCAGGGGTCTGGGGGGCCCCGGGGGCTCGGAGCCGAGGCGCCCGGGGCCGGGACGAAGCCGCCGGCCCCTGGCCCTCGTTCCCACAGACAGAGAGAGAGAGAGAGAGAGAGACAGACACAGTGACACACACGCCCACTCCACACACTCGCACTCCGCCGCCACCCCCTCGGACACCGCACCCACCACCCGCGCCGCTCCCTCCCTCCCGGATGCGCGGGCCGCCCGCCTTACACGAGCTTGCAGGCCGGGACAGGGCCAGGCGGGGGGGGGCATCGGTTGGAGGAACACAGGTCTACCCCGGCACGCGGCGGCCGGAGGCTAAGTCGGAGCCGAGATACCAGGTCTACGAAGGGGCCGGGCGAAGGTAAGCCACGACGGGGCCGAGACAACAGGTCTACCCACGGTCCCGGAGCCCGGAGACCGAGG
>NW_027100109.1:980000-982500 GCF_031753505.1 Anomalospiza imberbis
CCACCGCCAGGCGGTGCGGCCCCGGCGAGGACGAGCTCCGCCCCAGCGGCTCGCTCCGGGAGCGGGGAGCTACGGAGCGCTCCCCGAGTCTGCATTTAGGGGGACGAAGGCCCTCGCGCGGCAACCGCTGCCGCGGCCGACGGGCCTGCGAAGCGACCCCAGCCGCGCCGCCGGGGCGGCCCCCGGGCGGCGATTGATCGTCAAGCGACGCTCAGACAGGCGTAGCCCCGGGAGGAACCCGGGGCCGCAAGTGCGTTCGAAGTGTCGATGATCAATGTGTCCTGCAATTCACATTAATTCTCGCAGCTAGCTGCGTTCTTCATCGACGCACGAGCCGAGTGATCCACCGCTAAGAGTTGTCTGGCTTTCGGCACCGACCCCGCGCGCGCGGGGGGGCCGGGAGCCGCTCTCGCCCGGAGCGGCCCCCCTTTTTTTTCTCTGGCGCCGAGGCCCCGCGCGGGGCCTGGCTCCGACCGTACGAGCAACGCGGAAAACCCCGGAGGGGGCGCGTGCGAGAAGAACACGGGAGGAACCCCACGGAACGCTCCCAAGGCCGGCCGAGAGGCGGGGGGACCCGCGCCCCCGACCGCCTCCCCCCGCCCGGCGAGGGGAGGCGCCGCCTACGTGTGCCGTCCTTCGGAGGCGGCCCAGGCGCCCGGGCTCGGCCCGGCCCTCCGCGCGGAGGGCCGCGCGGCGCGCGCCGCGGGAGCGCGGTGGCCCGCCCGGCCTCGCCGGCGCGGCGCCACGCGCCGGCGCGCGGCCCTCGGACCCCGCGCGCGCGCTTGCCTCCCCCCTGGAACCGCCGCCGCGCCGGCTCTCGCGGAGCGCCGCCGCGCCCACGCGCGCGGCCGACTCTCTCTCCCCAGGGGCCTTGCTGCGCTCGAGACGCCACGCGACGACCGCCGCCCCGCCGCCGGGCGCCGCGCCCCCCCCCGCCGGACCGCTGCCCGCCGGGGGAAGGCGAGCGCCCGAGGGCTGCCCGAGGGCGGACCCGCCGCCGCGGCGGGCCGCACTTCCCGGGAACCGCCGTCCACCCGCACCGTCGGGGGCCCCCTTCCGCGAGCACGCGCCCGGCGGAAGGCGGTGCGGCGCTGAGCCGGGGGGCGACGCCCGCTCTCCTCGTTCGCCACCTGGAGAGCGGGCGCGGAAGCGCCCCCGCGGCCGCCCGCCACCCCTGCCCTCGGACCGCGCGCGGTCGCGAAGGGCCACGGGGAGGGTCCCGTGCCCGCGGGCGGCGGGAACACCGGCCGAGCGGCGCCGCCGCCGCTCGGCGCGGGGCCGCCCGCGCTCGCCGGCCTCCGACCGCGGAGGGACCGCCGAGCGCTCGCCCCGGGCGGGCGGGCGGACGGCCGGCCGGCGGCCGGCGCCGCCGGTGCGTTCGAGACGAAGGCCGCCGAGGGGAGAGAGGCACGGCCGCGCCAGGCGCGGCGCCGCCCGCGCGGGACGGCCGCGGCGGCCCAGAAGAGAGAGCGCGCGGCGGGCCCCGGCGGCCGCCGCCCCGCGGCTGAGGAAGGGCAGAGAGCGCGCGCCCTCTGCCGGCGCCGCCCGTTTCGAGCCCAGCGGGTCGGCCCCGCGGCCGACCGCGCGCGCCGCGGCCTCTCCGCCGAGGCCGGGCCGCGAAGAGGGGGGGGCAGGGCGCCCCTCCCCGGCGCGGCGCGACTACCCCCGCACGCGCGCGCGCGGCGGGGACGACCGCCGCGACGGCGGGCGCGACCGGTGGCCGCGGACACCACCGCAGGGGATCGGCGGGAGTAGCTCCCCACCCCTCAATGGAGCCGCAACGCCACCGCCCGCCACCCGCCGCCGCCGCCGCCGCCGCCGCCGCCGCCGCGGCGGGGCGCGCCGAGCCGCCCGAGTCTTTAAACCGCCGCCCGGCTCGGCGGCCCCTTTTTCGGTCCTTCCCGCGGCGTTTGACGACGCCGAGGGGGAAGCCTGGGACCGCCGAGGCGCGGAGCGCTAGGTACCTGGCCCTGGGGCGAGGGAAACGACCTGCATGGCCCCGCCGGGGTGCCTCCCCCGCTGCCGCCCTCGGGGGAGCGTCCACCGGCGGGGGCGCGCCCGACATCTGCCGCCACCACCGCGGCGTCCTCCTCGGGGCCCGGGGTTTCCCTCAGTAGCCCGGCGCTGCGCCCGAGAGGACCGCCGCAGCTCGGGCCGCCCCCGCCGACGCGGGGAGGCGGCCCGGCCGCCGAGCGCCTCGCCGACCCCGCCGAGAGGCCGCGGCAATGACGACGACGACGACGACGACGGGAAGGCCCCCGCCGCCGCCGCCGCCGCCGCCACCGCCGCCTCCCGGCGGCGGGTCGCGGCACGCGGCCGCGCACGCGCGCGCAACCCTGAAGCGCGGCCCGGAACGCCCGGAGGCTCGGCCCTCGCGGTTTTCTCCTCTCCTGCGCGCCACGGGAGCCGCCTCGGCCCGAGAGCGGGACTCTACCGGCCGGGCAAAGCCCCGCTCCCCGGTGCGGGAAGGGCCAGAGGAGCCGCCTCCTCCGAGCCCCGA
>NW_027100110.1:0-36880 GCF_031753505.1 Anomalospiza imberbis
GTGAGTTTGTCGACAAGCAAGAACATAGGCAGCTGCCTGTGCTTGGGAAGGAGCAGCTGCCTGGTTTTGGCAATTGCCTTCACAGCGCCCAGAAGCCCGGTGCTCTGCTGCTTTGTTTTTCGCAGTCAGTCAATTGCACACTAGTGAAGCTGAGCCAGGCTCTTCAGCTTTGCTGCTTTTGAGCATCTGTGCTCCACTTAGGCTCTGTGACATCTCTGGAGGTTGTTTGCCTCGGCCAGGCTGGAAAGTGCCCGCTAGTACCTAGAGCTGGGCAGGAGAGGGCAGAGAGCACTTCCATCTGACAGCAGGTTGCAGATTGCCTCGGAAAGAGCCGTGTCCTTGGAATGTGCAGCAAATCCTCTTTCTTTGCAAACCGCGGTTAGTGTGCAGTGCAGGTACGCTCTCCCCTTGCCAAATGGAGTGGGAAAGCTTTTCGCTAAGCTAGAGATGACTAGAGAAGCAGAAGCGCGGCTCCGGAGCTATCCGGAGGAAAGTGCCGCTTCCCGGCGTCTTTCGGCTTGAAGAGGCGCTCCGGAGCGCTCCGCTGGCGCTCTGCTGAGCTGTGCGCGAATTAGCCGCTTCTGCGCCTCCGAGAAGCAGAGATCGCGGTTGCTTGGAAGAGGCGAAGAACGAAAGCCGCAAAGAAGCGGGCTTGTGTGCGAAGCCTTCCGACTGCCGGAGGACGGTGGCTGCCGCTCTCCTGCCTCTTGAATTCACTCTCGGCAAGCGAATGGAAAGCGTTCCAGGACAACTTGCCTGGGTTTTGACTTGGTCCTGATGCGTCCCACCTTGGCAAGTCTTGCTCGTCGCCAGAGGCTCCGAGATGCACAGAAGACGGTGGCAGCTGCTGAAAAGAAGGGCAGCGGTGAGTTTGTCGACAAGCAAGAACATAGGCAGCTGCCTGTGCTTGGGAAGGAGCAGCTGCCTGGTTTTGGCAATTGCCTTCACAGCGCCCAGAAGCCCGGTGCTCTGCTGCTTTGTTTTTCGCAGTCAGTCAATTGCACACTAGTGAAGCTGAGCCAGGCTCTTCAGCTTTGCTGCTTTTGAGCATCTGTGCTCCACTTAGGCTCTGTGACATCTCTGGAGGTTGTTTGCCTCGGCCAGGCTGGAAAGTGCCCGCTAGTACCTAGAGCTGGGCAGGAGAGGGCAGAGAGCACTTCCATCTGACAGCAGGTTGCAGATTGCCTCGGAAAGAGCCGTTGTCCTTGGAATGTGCAGCAAATCCTCTTTCTTTGCAAACCGCGGTTAGTGTGCAGTGTAGGTACACTCTCCCCTTGCCAAATGGAGTGGGAAAGCTTTTCGCTAAGCTAGAGATGACTAGAGAAGCAGAAGCGCGGCTCCGGAGCTATCCGGAGGAAAGTGCCTTTTCCCGGCGTCTTTCGGCTTGAAGCGGCGCTCCAGAGCGCTTTGCTGCCGCTTTACTGAGCTGTGCGCGAACTAGCCGCTTCTTTGCCTCTGAGAAGCAGAGATCGCGGTTGCTTGGAAGAGGCGAAGAAAGAAGCCGCAAAGAAGCGGGCTTGTGTGCGAAGCCTTCCGACTGCCGGAGGACGGTGGCTGCCGCTCTCCTGCCTGTTGAATTCACTCTCGGCAAGCGAATGGAAAGCGTTCCAGGACAACTTGCCTGGGTTTTGACTTGGTCCTGATACCTCCCACCTTGGCAAGTCTTGCTCGTCGCCAGAGGCTCCGAGATGCACAGAAGACGGTGGCAGCTGCTGAAAAGAAGGGCAGCGGTGAGTTTGTCGACAAGCAAGAAGATAGGCAGCTGCCTGTGCTTGGGAAGGAGCAGCTGCCTGGTTTTGGCAATTGCCTTCACAGCGCCCAGAAGCCCGGTGCTCTGCTGCTTTGTTTTTCGCAGTCAGTCAATTGCACACTAGTGAAGCTGAGCCAGGCTCTTCAGCTTTGCTGCTTTTGAGCATCTGTGCTCCACTTAGGCTCTGTGACATCTCTGGAGGTTGTTTGCCTCGGCCAGGCTGGAAAGTGCCCGCTAGTACCTAGAGCTGGGCAGGAGAGGGCAGAGAGCACTTCCATCTGACAGCAGGTTGCAGATTGCCTCGGAAAGAGCCGTGTCCTTGGAATGTGCAGCAAATCCTCTTTCTTTGCAAACCGCGGTTAGTGTGCAGTGTAGGTACGCTCTCCCCTTGCCAAATGGAGTGGGAAAGCTTTTCGCTAAGCTAGAGATGACTAGAGAAGCAGAAGCGCGGCTCCGGAGCTATCCGGAGGAAAGTGCCGCTTCCCGGCGTCTTTCGGCTTGAAGCGGCGCCCCGGAGCGCTCCGCTGCCGCTCTGCTGAGCTGTGCGCGAATTAGCCGCTTCTTCGCCTCCGAGAAGCAGAGATCGCGGTTGCTTGGAAGAGGCGAAGAACGAAGCCGCAAAGAAGCGGGCTTGTGTGCGAAGCCTTCCGACTGCCGGAGGACGGTGGCTGCCGCTCTCCTGCCTGTTGAATTCACTCTCGGCAAGCGAATGGAAAGCGTTCCAGGACAACTTGCCTGGGTTTTGACTTGGTCCTGATGCGTCCCACCTTGGCAAGTCTTGCTCGTCGCCAGAGGCTCCGAGATGCACAGAAGACGGTGGCAGCTGCTGAAAAGAAGGGCAGCGGTGAGTTTGTCGACAAGCAAGAACATAGGCAGCTGCCTGTGCTTGGGAAGGAGCAGCTGCCTGGTTTTGGCAATTGCCTTCACAGCGCCCAGAAGCCCGGTGCTCTGCTGCTTTGTTTTTCGCAGTCAGTCAATTGCACACTAGTGAAGCTGAGCCAGGCTCTTCAGCTTTGCTGCTTTTGAGCATCTGTGCTCCACTTAGGCTCTGTGACATCTCTGGAGGTTGTTTGCCTCGGCCAGGCTGGAAAGTGCCCGCTAGTACCTAGAGCTGGGCAGGAGAGGGCAGAGAGCACTTCCATCTGACAGCAGGTTGCAGATTGCCTCGGAAAGAGCCGTGTCCTTGGAATGTGCAGCAAATCCTCTTTCTTTGCAAACCGCGGTTAGTGTGCAGTGTAGGTACACTCTCCCCTTGCCAAATGGAGTGGGAAAGCTTTTCGCTAAGCTAGAGATGACTAGAGAAGCAGAAGCGCGGCTCCGGAGCTATCCGGAGGAAAGTGCCTTTTCCCGGCGTCTTTCGGCTTGAAGCGTCGCTCCAGAGCGCTTTGCTGCCGCTTTACTGAGCTGTGCGCGAACTAGCCGCTTCTTTGCCTCTGAGAAGCAGAGATCGCGGTTGCTTGGAAGAGGCGAAGAAAGAAGCCGCAAAGAAGCGGGCTTGTGTGCGAAGCCTTCCGACTGCCGGAGGACGGTGGCTGCCGCTCTCCTGCCTGTTGAATTCACTCTCGGCAAGCGAATGGAAAGCGTTCCAGGACAACTTGCCTGGGTTTTGACTTGGTCCTGATGCGTCCCACCTTGGCAAGTCTTGCTCGTCGCCAGAGGCTCCGAGATGCACAGAAGACGGTGGCAGCTGCTGAAAAGAAGGGCAGCGGTGAGTTTGTCGACAAGCAAGAACATAGGCAGCTGCCTGTGCTTGGGAAGGAGCAGCTGCCTGGTTTTGGCAATTGCCTTCACAGCGCCCAGAAGCCCGGTGCTCTGCTGCTTTGTTTTTCGCAGTCAGTCAATTGCACACTAGTGAAGCTGAGCCAGGCTCTTCAGCTTTGCTGCTTTTGAGCATCTGTGCTCCACTTAGGCTCTGTGACATCTCTGGAGGTTGTTTGCCTCGGCCAGGCTGGAAAGTGCCCGCTAGTACCTAGAGCTGGGCAGGAGAGGGCAGAGAGCACTTCCATCTGACAGCAGGTTGCAGATTGCCTCGGAAAGAGCCGTGTCCTTGGAATGTGCAGCAAATCCTCTTTCTTTGCAAACCGCGGTTAGTGTGCAGTGCAGGTACGCTCTCCCCTTGCCAAATGGAGTGGGAAAGCTTTTCGCTAAGCTAGAGATGACTAGAGAAGCAGAAGCGCGGCTCCGGAGCTATCCGGAGGAAAGTGCCGCTTCCCGGCGTCTTTCGGCTTGAAGCGGCGCTCCAGAGCGCTTTGCTGCCGCTTTACTGAGCTGTGCGCGAACTAGCCGCTTCTGCGCCTCTGAGAAGCAGAGATCGCAGTTGCTTGGAAGAGGCGAAGAACGAAGCCGCAAAGAAGCGGGCTTGTGTGCGAAGCCTTCCGACTGCCGGAGGACGGTGGCTGCCGCTCTCCTGCCTGTTGAATTCACTCTCGGCAAGCGAATGGAAAGCGTTCCAGGACAACTTGCCTGGGTTTTGACTTGGTCCTGATGCGTCCCACCTTGGCAAGTCTTGCTCGTCGCCAGAGGCTCCGAGATGCACAGAAGACGGTGGCAGCTGCTGAAAAGAAGGGCAGCGGTGAGTTTGTCGACAAGCAAGAACATAGGCAGCTGCCTGTGCTTGGGAAGGAGCAGCTGCCTGGTTTTGGCAATTGCCTTCACAGCGCCCAGAAGCCCGGTGCTCTGCTGCTTTGTTTTTCGCAGTCAGTCAATTGCACACTAGTGAAGCTGAGCCAGGCTCTTCAGCTTTGCTGCTTTTGAGCATCTGTGCTCCACTTAGGCTCTGTGACATCTCTGGAGGTTGTTTGCCTCGGCCAGGCTGGAAAGTGCCCGCTAGTACCTAGAGCTGGGCAGGAGAGGGCAGAGAGCACTTCCATCTGACAGCAGGTTGCAGATTGCCTCGGAAAGAGCCGTGTCCTTGGAATGTGCAGCAAATCCTCTTTCTTTGCAAACCGCGGTTAGTGTGCAGTGTAGGTACACTCTCCCCTTGCCAAATGGAGTGGGAAAGCTTTTCGCTAAGCTAGAGATGACTAGAGAAGCAGAAGCGCGGCTCCGGAGCTATCCGGAGGAAAGTGCCTTTTCCCGGCGTCTTTCGGCTTGAAGCGTCGCTCCAGAGCGCTTTGCTGCCGCTTTACTGAGCTGTGCGCGAACTAGCCGCTTCTTTGCCTCTGAGAAGCAGAGATCGCGGTTGCTTGGAAGAGGCGAAGAAAGAAGCCGCAAAGAAGCGGGCTTGTGTGCGAAGCCTTCCGACTGCCGGAGGACGGTGGCTGCCGCTCTCCTGCCTGTTGAATTCACTCTCGGCAAGCGAATGGAAAGCGTTCCAGGACAACTTGCCTGGGTTTTGACTTGGTCCTGATGCGTCCCACCTTGGCAAGTCTTGCTCGTCGCCAGAGGCTCCGAGATGCACAGAAGACGGTGGCAGCTGCTGAAAAGAAGGGCAGCGGTGAGTTTGTCGACAAGCAAGAACATAGGCAGCTGCCTGTGCTTGGGAAGGAGCAGCTGCCTGGTTTTGGCAATTGCCTTCACAGCGCCCAGAAGCCCGGTGCTCTGCTGCTTTGTTTTTCGCAGTCAGTCAATTGCACACTAGTGAAGCTGAGCCAGGCTCTTCAGCTTTGCTGCTTTTGAGCATCTGTGCTCCACTTAGGCTCTGTGACATCTCTGGAGGTTGTTTGCCTCGGCCAGGCTGGAAAGTGCCCGCTAGTACCTAGAGCTGGGCAGGAGAGGGCAGAGAGCACTTCCATCTGACAGCAGGTTGCAGATTGCCTCGGAAAGAGCCGTGTCCTTGGAATGTGCAGCAAATCCTCTTTCTTTGCAAACCGCGGTTAGTGTGCAGTGCAGGTACGCTCTCCCCTTGCCAAATGGAGTGGGAAAGCTTTTCGCTAAGCTAGAGATGACTAGAGAAGCAGAAGCACGGCTCCGGAGCTATCCGGAGGAAAGTGCCGCTTCCCGGCGTCTTTCGGCTTGAAGAGGCGCTCCGGAGCGCTCCGCTGGCGCTCTGCTGAGCTGTGCGCGAATTAGCCGCTTCTGCGCCTCCGAGAAGCAGAGATCGCGGTTGCTTGGAAGAGGCGAAGAACGAAGCCGCAAAGAAGCGGGCTTGTGTGCGAAGCCTTCCGACTGCCGGAGGACGGTGGCTGCCGCTCTCCTGCCTCTTGAATTCACTCTCGGCAAGCGAATGGAAAGCGTTCCAGGACAACTTGCCTGGGTTTTGACTTGGTCCTGATGCGTCCCACCTTGGCAAGTCTTGCTCGTCGCCAGAGGCTCCGAGATGCACAGAAGACGGAGGCAGCTGCTGAAAAGAAGGGCAGCGGTGAGTTTGTCGACAAGCAAGAACATAGGCAGCTGCCTGTGCTTGGGAAGGAGCAGCTGCCTGGTTTTGGCAATTGCCTTCACAGCGCCCAGAAGCCCGGTGCTCTGCTGCTTTGTTTTTCGCAGTCAGTCAATTGCACACTAGTGAAGCTGAGCCAGGCTCTTCAGCTTTGCTGCTTTTGAGCATCTGTGCTCCACTTAGGCTCTGTGACATCTCTGGAGGTTGTTTGCCTCGGCCAGGCTGGAAAGTGCCCGCTACTACCTAGAGCTGGGCAGGAGAGGGCAGAGAGCACTTCCATCTGACAGCAGGTTGCAGATTGCCTCGGAAAGAGCCGTGTCCTTGGAATGTGCAGCAAATCCTCTTTCTTTGAAACCGCGGTTAGTGTGCAGTGCAGGTACACTCTCCCCTTGCCAAATGGAGTGGGAAAGCTTTTCGCTAAGCTAGAGATGACTAGAGAAGCAGAAGCGCGGCTCCGGAGCTATCCGGAGGAAAGTGCCGCTTCCCGGCGTCTTTCGGCTTGAAGAGGCGCTCCGGAGCGCTCCGCTGCCGCTTTACTGAGCTGTGCGCGAATTAGCCGCTTCTGCGCCTCCGAGAAGCAGAGATCGTGGTTGCTTGGAAGAGGCGAAGAACGAAGCCGCAAAGAAGCGGGCTTGTGTGCGAAGCCTTCCGACTGCCGGAGGACGGTGGCTGCCGCTCTCCTGCCTGTTGAATTCACTCTCGGCAAGCGAATGGAAAGCGTTCCAGGACAACTTGCCTGGGTTTTGACTTGGTCCTGATGCGTCCCACCTTGGCAAGTCTTGCTCGTCGCCAGAGGCTCCGAGATGCACAGAAGACGGTGGCAGCTGCTGAAAAGAAGGGCAGCGGTGAGTTTGTCGACAAGCAAGAACATAGGCAGCTGCCTGTGCTTGGGAAGGAGCAGCTGCCTGGTTTTGGCAATTGCCTTCACAGCGCCCAGAAGCCCGGTGCTCTGCTGCTTTGTTTTTCGCAGTCAGTCAATTGCACACTAGTGAAGCTGAGCCAGGCTCTTCAGCTTTGCTGCTTTTGAGCATCTGTGCTCCACTTAGGCTCTGTGACATCTCTGGAGGTTGTTTGCCTCGGCCAGGCTGGAAAGTGCCCGCTAGTACCTAGAGCTGGGCAGGAGAGGGCAGAGAGCACTTCCATCTGACAGCAGGTTGCAGATTGCCTCGGAAAGAGCCGTGTCCTTGGAATGTGCAGCAAATCCTCTTTCTTTGCAAACCGCGGTTAGTGTGCAGTGCAGGTACACTCTCCCCTTGCCAAATGGAGTGGGAAAGCTTTTCGCTAAGCTAGAGATGACTAGAGAAGCAGAAGCGCGGCTCCGGAGCTATCCGGAGGAAAGTGCCTTTTCCCGGCGTCTTTCGGCTTGAAGCGGCGCTCCAGAGCGCTTTGCTGCCGCTTTACTGAGCTGTGCGCGAACTAGCCGCTTCTTTGCCTCTGAGAAGCAGAGATCGCGGTTGCTTGGAAGAGGCGAAGAACGAAGCCGCAAAGAAGCGGGCTTGTGTGCGAAGCCTTCCGACTGCCGGAGGACGGTGGCTGCCGCTCTCCTGCCTCTTGAATTCACTCTCGGCAAGCGAATGGAAAGCGTTCCAGGACAACTTGCCTGGGTTTTGACTTGGTCCTGATACCTCCCACCTTGGCAAGTCTTGCTCGTCGCCAGAGGCTCCGAGATGCACAGAAGACGGTGGCAGCTGCTGAAAAGAAGGGCAGCGGTGAGTTTGTCGACAAGCAAGAAGATAGGCAGCTGCCTGTGCTTGGGAAGGAGCAGCTGCCTGGTTTTGGCAATTGCCTTCACAGCGCCCAGAAGCCCGGTGCTCTGCTGCTTTGTTTTTCGCAGTCAGTCAATTGCACACTAGTGAAGCTGAGCCAGGCTCTTCAGCTTTGCTGCTTTTGAGCATCTGTGCTCCACTTAGGCTCTGTGACATCTCTGGAGGTTGTTTGCCTCGGCCAGGCTGGAAAGTGCCCGCTACTACCTAGAGCTGGGCAGGAGAGGGCAGAGAGCACTTCCATCTGACAGCAGGTTGCAGATTGCCTCGGAAAGAGCCGTGTCCTTGAATGTGCAGCAAATCTTCTTTCTTTGCAAACCGCGGTTAGTGTGCAGTGCAGGTACGCTCTCCCCTTGCCAAATGGAGTGGGAAAGCTTTTCGCTAAGCTAGAGATGACTAGAGAAGCAGAAGCGCGGCTCCGGAGCTATCCGGAGGAAAGTGCCGCTTCCCGGCGTCTTTCGGCTTGAAGAGGCGCTCCGGAGCGCTCCGCTGGCGCTCTGCTGAGCTGTGCGCGAATTAGCCGCTTCTGCGCCTCCGAGAAGCAGAGATCGCGGTTGCTTGGAAGAGGCGAAGAACGAAGCCGCAAAGAAGCGGGCTTGTGTGCCAAGCCTTCCGACTGCCGGAGGACGGTGGCTGCCGCTCTCCTGCCTGTTGAATTCACTCTCGGCAAGCGAATGGAAAGCGTTCCAGGACAACTTGCCTGGGTTTTGACTTGGTCCTGATGCGTCCCACCTTGGCAAGTCTTGCTCGTCGCCAGAGGCTCCGAGATGCACAGAAGACGGAGGCAGCTGCTGAAAAGAAGGGCAGCGGTGAGTTTGTCGACAAGCAAGAACATAGGCAGCTGCCTGTGTTTGGGAAGGAGCAGCTGCCTGGTTTTGGCAATTGCCTTCACAGCGCCCAGAAGCCCGGTGCTCTGCTGCTTTGTTTTTCGCAGTCAGTCAATTGCACACTAGTGAAGCTGAGCCAGGCTCTTCAGCTTTGCTGCTTTTGAGCATCTGTGCTCCACTTAGGCTCTGTGACATCTCTCGAGGTTGTTTGCCTCGGCCAGGCTGGAAAGTGCCCGCTAGTACCTAGAGCTGGGCAGGAGAGGGCAGAGAGCACTTCCATCTGACAGCAGGTTGCAGATTGCCTCGGAAAGAGCCGTGTCCTTGGAATGTGCAGCAAATCCTCTTTCTTTGCAAACCGCGGTTAGTGTGCAGTGCAGGTACGCTCTCCCCTTGCCAAATGGAGTGGGAAAGCTTTTCGCTGAGATAGAGATGACTAGAGAAGCAGAAGCGCGGCTCCGGAGCTATCCGGAGGAAAGTGCCGCTTCCCGGCGTCTTTCGGCTTGAAGCGGCGCTCCAGAGCGCTTTGCTGCCGCTTTACTGAGCTGTGCGCGAACTAGCCGCTTCTGCGCCTCTGAGAAGCAGAGATCGCGGTTGCTTGGAAGAGGCGAAGAACGAAGCCGCAAAGAAGCGGGCTTGTGTGCGAAGCCTTCCGACTGCCGGAGGACGGTGGCTGCCGCTCTCCTGCCTCTTGAATTCACTCTCGGCAAGCGAATGGAAAGCGTTCCAGGACAACTTGCCTGGGTTTTGACTTGGTCCTGATGCGTCCCACCTTGGCAAGTCTTGCTCGTCGCCAGAGGCTCCGAGATGCACAGAAGACGGTGGCAGCTGCTGAAAAGAAGGGCAGCGGTGAGTTTGTCGACAAGCAAGAACATAGGCAGCTGCCTGTGCTTGGGAAGGAGCAGCTGCCTGGTTTTGGCAATTGCCTTCACAGCGCCCAGAAGCCCGGTGCTCTGCTGCTTTGTTTTTCGCAGTCAGTCAATTGCACACTAGTGAAGCTGAGCCAGGCTCTTCAGCTTTGCTGCTTTTGAGCATCTGTGCTCCACTTAGGCTCTGTGACATCTCTCGAGGTTGTTTGCCTCGGCCAGGCTGGAAAGTGCCCGCTAGTACCTAGAGCTGGGCAGGAGAGGGCAGAGAGCACTTCCATCTGACAGCAGGTTGCAGATTGCCTCGGAAAGAGCCGTGTCCTTGGAATGTGCAGCAAATCCTCTTTCTTTGCAAACCGCGGTTAGTGTGCAGTGCAGGTACGCTCTCCCCTTGCCAAATGGAGTGGGAAAGCTTTTCGCTAAGCTAGAGATGACTAGAGAAGCAGAAGCGCGGCTCCGGAGCTATCCGGAGGAAAGTGCCGCTTCCCGGCGTCTTTCGGCTTGAAGAGGCGCTCCGGAGCGCTCCGCTGGCGCTCTGCTGAGCTGTGCGCGAATTAGCCGCTTCTGCGCCTCCGAGAAGCAGAGATCGCGGTTGCTTGGAAGAGGCGAAGAACGAAGCCGCAAAGAAGCGGGCTTGTGTGCGAAGCCTTCCGACTGCCGGAGGACGGTGGCTGCCGCTCTCCTGCCTGTTGAATTCACTCTCGGCAAGCGAATGGAAAGCGTTCCAGGACAACTTGCCTGGGTTTTGACTTGGTCCTGATGCGTCCCACCTTGGCAAGTCTTGCTCGTCGCCAGAGGCTCCGAGATGCACAGAAGACGGTGGCAGCTGCTGAAAAGAAGGGCAGCGGTGAGTTTGTCGACAAGCAAGAACATAGGCAGCTGCCTGTGCTTGGGAAGGAGCAGCTGCCTGGTTTTGGCAATTGCCTTCACAGCGCCCAGAAGCCCGGTGCTCTGCTGCTTTGTTTTTCGCAGTCAGTCAATTGCACACTAGTGAAGCTGAGCCAGGCTCTTCAGCTTTGCTGCTTTTGAGCATCTGTGCTCCACTTAGGCTCTGTGACATCTCTCGAGGTTGTTTGCCTCGGCCAGGCTGGAAAGTGCCCGCTACTACCTAGAGCTGGGCAGGAGAGGGCAGAGAGCACTTCCATCTGACAGCAGGTTGCAGATTGCCTCGGAAAGAGCCGTGTCCTTGGAATGTGCAGCAAATCCTCTTTCTTTGCAAACCGCGGTTAGTGTGCAGTGCAGGTACACTCTCCCCTTGCCAAATGGAGTGGGAAAGCTTTTCGCTAAGTTAGAGATGACTAGAGAAGCAGAAGCGCGGCTCCGGAGCTATCCGGAGGAAAGTGCCGCTTCCCGGCGTCTTTCGGCTTGAAGAGGCGCTCCGGAGCGCTCCGCTGGCGCTCTGCTGAGCTGTGCGCGAATTAGCCGCTTCTGCGCCTCCGAGAAGCAGAGATCGCGGTTGCTTGGAAGAGGCGAAGAACGAAGCCGCAAAGAAGCGGGCTTGTGTGCCAAGCCTTCCGACTGCCGGAGGACGGTGGCTGCCGCTCTCCTGCCTGTTGAATTCACTCTCGGCAAGCGAATGGAAAGCGTTCCAGGACAACTTGCCTGGGTTTTGACTTGGTCCTGATGCGTCCCACCTTGGCAAGTCTTGCTCGTCGCCAGAGGCTCCGAGATGCACAGAAGACGGAGGCAGCTGCTGAAAAGAAGGGCAGCGGTGAGTTTGTCGACAAGCAAGAACATAGGCAGCTGCCTGTGCTTGGGAAGGAGCAGCTGCCTGGTTTTGGCAATTGCCTTCACAGCGCCCAGAAGCCCGGTGCTCTGCTGCTTTGTTTTTCGCAGTCAGTCAATTGCACACTAGTGAAGCTGAGCCAGGCTCTTCAGCTTTGCTGCTTTTGAGCATCTGTGCTCCACTTAGGCTCTGTGACATCTCTGGAGGTTGTTTGCCTCGGCCAGGCTGGAAAGTGCCCGCTAGTACCTAGAGCTGGGCAGGAGAGGGCAGAGAGCACTTCCATCTGACAGCAGGTTGCAGATTGCCTCGGAAAGAGCCGTGTCCTTGGAATGTGCAGCAAATCCTCTTTCTTTGCAAACCGCGGTTAGTGTGCAGTGCAGGTACGCTCTCCCCTTGCCAAATGGAGTGGGAAAGCTTTTCGCTAAGCTAGAGATGACTAGAGAAGCAGAAGCGCGGCTCCGGAGCTATCCGGAGGAAAGTGCCTCTTCCCGGCGTCTTTCGGCTTGAAGCGGCGCTCCAGAGTGCTCCGCTGGCGCTCTGCTGAGCTGTGCGCGAATTAGCCGCTTCTGCGCCTCCGAGAAGCAGAGATCGCGGTTGCTTGGAAGAGGCGAAGAACGAAGCCGCAAAGAAGCGGGCTTGTGTGCGAAGCCTTCCGACTGCCGGAGGACGGTGGCTGCCGCTCTCCTGCCTGTTGAATTCACTCTCGGCAAGCGAATGGAAAGCGTTCCAGGACAACTTGCCTGGGTTTTGACTTGGTCCTGATGCGTCCCACCTTGGCAAGTCTTGCTCGTCGCCAGAGGCTCCGAGATGCACAGAAGACGGTGGCAGCTGCTGAAAAGAAGGGCAGCGGTGAGTTTGTCGACAAGCAAGAACATAGGCAGCTGCCTGTGCTTGGGAAGGAGCAGCTGCCTGGTTTTGGCAATTGCCTTCACAGCGCCCAGAAGCCCGGTGCTCTGCTGCTTTGTTTTTCGCAGTCAGTCAATTGCACACTAGTGAAGCTGAGCCAGGCTCTTCAGCTTTGCTGCTTTTGAGCATCTGTGCTCCACTTAGGCTCTGTGACATCTCTCGAGGTTGTTTGCCTCGGCCAGGCTGGAAAGTGCCCGCTAGTACCTAGAGCTGGGCAGGAGAGGGCAGAGAGCACTTCCATCTGACAGCAGGTTGCAGATTGCCTCGGAAAGAGCCGTGTCCTTGGAATGTGCAGCAAATCCTCTTTCTTTGCAAACCGCGGTTAGTGTGCAGTGCAGGTACACTCTCCCCTTGCCAAATGGAGTGGGAAAGCTTTTCGCTAAGCTAGAGATGACTAGAGAAGAAGAAGCGCGGCTCCGGAGCTATCCGGAGGAAAGTGCCTTTTCCCGGCGTCTTTCGGCTTGAAGCGGCGCTCCAGAGCGCTTTGCTGCCGCTTTACTGAGCTGTGCGCGAACTAGCCGCTTCTGCGCCTCTGAGAAGCAGAGATCGCGGTTGCTTGGAAGAGGCGAAGAACGAAGCCGCAAAGAAGCGGGCTTGTGTGCGAAGCCTTCCGACTGCCGGAGGACGGTGGCTGCCGCTCTCCTGCCTCTTGAATTCACTCTCGGCAAGCGAATGGAAAGCGTTCCAGGACAACTTGCCTGGGTTTTGACTTGGTCCTGATGCGTCCCACCTTGGCAAGTCTTGCTCGTCGCCAGAGGCTCCGAGATGCACAGAAGACGGTGGCAGCTGCTGAAAAGAAGGGCAGCGGTGAGTTTGTCGACAAGCAAGAACATAGGCAGCTGCCTGTGCTTGGGAAGGAGCAGCTGCCTGGTTTTGGCAATTGCCTTCACAGCGCCCAGAAGCCCGGTGCTCTGCTGCTTTGTTTTTCGCAGTCAGTCAATTGCACACTAGTGAAGCTGAGCCAGGCTCTTCAGCTTTGCTGCTTTTGAGCATCTGTGCTCCACTTAGGCTCTGTGACATCTCTGGAGGTTGTTTGCCTCGGCCAGGCTGGAAAGTGCCCGCTAGTACCTAGAGCTGGGCAGGAGAGGGCAGAGAGCACTTCCATCTGACAGCAGGTTGCAGATTGCCTCGGAAAGAGCCGTGTCCTTGGAATGTGCAGCAAATCCTCTTTCTTTGCAAACCGCGGTTAGTGTGCAGTGCAGGTACGCTCTCCCCTTGCCAAATGGAGTGGGAAAGCTTTTCGCTAAGCTAGAGATGACTAGAGAAGCAGAAGCGCGGCTCCGGAGCTATCCGGAGGAAAGTGCCGCTTCCCGGCGTCTTTCGGCTTGAAGCGGCGCTCCAGAGCGCTTTGCTGCCGCTTTACTGAGCTGTGCGCGAACTAGCCGCTTCTGCGCCTCTGAGAAGCAGAGATCGCGGTTGCTTGGAAGAGGCGAAGAACGAAGCCGCAAAGAAGCGGGCTTGTGTGCGAAGCCTTCCGACTGCCGGAGGACGGTGGCTGCCGCTCTCCTGCCTCTTGAATTCACTCTCGGCAAGCGAATGGAAAGCGTTCCAGGACAACTTGCCTGGGTTTTGACTTGGTCCTGATGCGTCCCACCTTGGCAAGTCTTGCTCGTCGCCAGAGGCTCCGAGATGCACAGAAGACGGTGGCAGCTGCTGAAAAGAAGGGGCAGCGGTGAGTTTGTCGACAAGCAAGAACATAGGCAGCTGCCTGTGCTTGGGAAGGAGCAGCTGCCTGGTTTTGGCAATTGCCTTCACAGCGCCCAGAAGCCCGGTGCTCTGCTGCTTTGTTTTTCGCAGTCAGTCAATTGCACACTAGTGAAGCTGAGCCAGGCTCTTCAGCTTTGCTGCTTTTGAGCATCTGTGCTCCACTTAGGCTCTGTGACATCTCTCGAGGTTGTTTGCCTCGGCCAGGCTGGAAAGTGCCCGCTAGTACCTAGAGCTGGGCAGGAGAGGGCAGAGAGCACTTCCATCTGACAGCAGGTTGCAGATTGCCTCGGAAAGAGCCGTGTCCTTGGAATGTGCAGCAAATCCTCTTTCTTTGCAAACCGCGGTTAGTGTGCAGTGCAGGTACGCTCTCCCCTTGCCAAATGGAGTGGGAAAGCTTTTCGCTAAGCTAGAGATGACTAGAGAAGCAGAAGCGCGGCTCCGGAGCTATCCGGAGGAAAGTGCCGCTTCCCGGCGTCTTTCGGCTTGAAGAGGCGCTCCGGAGCGCTCCGCTGGCGCTCTGCTGAGCTGTGCGCGAATTAGCCGCTTCTGCGCCTCCGAGAAGCAGAGATCGCGGTTGCTTGGAAGAGGCGAAGAACGAAGCCGCAAAGAAGCGGGCTTGTGTGCGAAGCCTTCCGACTGCCGGAGGACGGTGGCTGCCGCTCTCCTGCCTCTTGAATTCACTCTCGGCAAGCGAATGGAAAGCGTTCCAGGACAACTTGCCTGGGTTTTGACTTGGTCCTGATGCGTCCCACCTTGGCAAGTCTTGCTCGTCGCCAGAGGCTCCGAGATGCACAGAAGACGGAGGCAGCTGCTGAAAAGAAGGGCAGCGGTGAGTTTGTCGACAAGCAAGAACATAGGCAGCTGCCTGTGCTTGGGAAGGAGCAGCTGCCTGGTTTTGGCAATTGCCTTCACAGCGCCCAGAAGCCCGGTGCTCTGCTGCTTTGTTTTTCGCAGTCAGTCAATTGCACACTAGTGAAGCTGAGCCAGGCTCTTCAGCTTTGCTGCTTTTGAGCATCTGTGCTCCACTTAGGCTCTGTGACATCTCTGGAGGTTGTTTGCCTCGGCCAGGCTGGAAAGTGCCCGCTAGTACCTAGAGCTGGGCAGGAGAGGGCAGAGAGCACTTCCATCTGACAGCAGGTTGCAGATTGCCTCGGAAAGAGCCGTGTCCTTGGAATGTGCAGCAAATCCTCTTTCTTTGCAAACCGCGGTTAGTGTGCAGTGCAGGTACACTCTCCCTTGCCAAATGGAGTGGGAAAGCTTTTCGCTAAGCTAGAGATGACTAGAGAAGCAGAAGCGCGGCTCCGGAGCTATCCGGAGGAAAGTGCCGCTTCCCGGCGTCTTTCGGCTTGAAGAGGCGCTCCGGAGCGCTCCGCTGCCGCTTTACTGAGCTGTGCGCGAATTAGCCGCTTCTGCGCCTCCGAGAAGCAGAGATCGTGGTTGCTTGGAAGAGGCGAAGAACGAAGCCGCAAAGAAGCGGGCTTGTGTGCGAAGCCTTCCGACTGCCGGAGGACGGTGGCTGCCGCTCTCCTGCCTGTTGAATTCACTCTCGGCAAGCGAATGGAAAGCGTTCCAGGACAACTTGCCTGGGTTTTGACTTGGTCCTGATGCGTCCCACCTTGGCAAGTCTTGCTCGTCGCCAGAGGCTCCGAGATGCACAGAAGACGGTGGCAGCTGCTGAAAAGAAGGGCAGCGGTGAGTTTGTCGACAAGCAAGAACATAGGCAGCTGCCTGTGCTTGGGAAGGAGCAGCTGCCTGGTTTTGGCAATTGCCTTCACAGCGCCCAGAAGCCCGGTGCTCTGCTGCTTTGTTTTTCGCAGTCAGTCAATTGCACACTAGTGAAGCTGAGCCAGGCTCTTCAGCTTTGCTGCTTTTGAGCATCTGTGCTCCACTTAGGCTCTGTGACATCTCTCGAGGTTGTTTGCCTCGGCCAGGCTGGAAAGTGCCCGCTAGTACCTAGAGCTGGGCAGGAGAGGGCAGAGAGCACTTCCATCTGACAGCAGGTTGCAGATTGCCTCGGAAAGAGCCGTGTCCTTGGAATGTGCAGCAAATCCTCTTTCTTTGCAAACCGCGGTTAGTGTGCAGTGCAGGTACACTCTCCCCTTGCCAAATGGAGTGGGAAAGCTTTTCGCTAAGCTAGAGATGACTAGAGAAGCAGAAGCGCGGCTCCGGAGCTATCCGGAGGAAAGTGCCTTTTCCCGGCGTCTTTCGGCTTGAAGCGGCGCTCCAGAGCGCTTTGCTGCCGCTTTACTGAGCTGTGCGCGAACTAGCCGCTTCTTTGCCTCTGAGAAGCAGAGATCGCGGTTGCTTGGAAGAGGCGAAGAAAGAAGCCGCAAAGAAGCGGGCTTGTGTGCGAAGCCTTCCGACTGCCGGAGGACGGTGGCTGCCGCTCTCCTGCCTCTTGAATTCACTCTCGGCAAGCGAATGGAAAGCGTTCCAGGACAACTTGCCTGGGTTTTGACTTGGTCCTGATACCTCCCACCTTGGCAAGTCTTGCTCGTCGCCAGAGGCTCCGAGATGCACAGAAGACGGTGGCAGCTGCTGAAAAGAAGGGCAGCGGTGAGTTTGTCGACAAGCAAGAAGATAGGCAGCTGCCTGTGCTTGGGAAGGAGCAGCTGCCTGGTTTTGGCAATTGCCTTCACAGCGCCCAGAAGCCCGGTGCTCTGCTGCTTTGTTTTTCGCAGTCAGTCAATTGCACACTAGTGAAGCTGAGCCAGGCTCTTCAGCTTTGCTGCTTTTGAGCATCTGTGCTCCACTTAGGCTCTGTGACATCTCTGGAGGTTGTTTGCCTCGGCCAGGCTGGAAAGTGCCCGCTAGTACCTAGAGCTGGGCAGGAGAGGGCAGAGAGCACTTCCATCTGACAGCAGGTTGCAGATTGCCTCGGAAAGAGCCGTGTCCTTGGAATGTGCAGCAAATCCTCTTTCTTTGCAAACCGCGGTTAGTGTGCAGTGCAGGTACGCTCTCCCCTTGCCAAATGGAGTGGGAAAGCTTTTCGCTAAGCTAGAGATGACTAGAGAAGCAGAAGCGCGGCTCCGGAGCTATCCGGAGGAAAGTGCCGCTTCCCGGCGTCTTTCGGCTTGAAGCGGCGCTCCAGAGCGCTTTGCTGCCGCTTTACTGAGCTGTGCGTGAATTAGCCGCTTCTGCGCCTCCGAGAAGCAGAGATCGCGGTTGCTTGGAAGAGGCGAAGAACGAAGCCGCAAAGAAGCGGGCTTGTGTGCGAAGCCTTCCGACTGCCGGAGGACGGTGGCTGCCGCTCTCCTGCCTGTTGAATTCACTCTCGGCAAGCGAATGGAAAGCGTTCCAGGACAACTTGCCTGGGTTTTGACTTGGTCCTGATGCGTCCCACCTTGGCAAGTCTTGCTCGTCGCCAGAGGCTCCGAGATGCACAGAAGACGGAGGCAGCTGCTGAAAAGAAGGGCAGCGGTGAGTTTGTCGACAAGCAAGAACATAGGCAGCTGCCTGTGCTTGGGAAGGAGCAGCTGCCTGGTTTTGGCAATTGCCTTCACAGCGCCCAGAAGCCCGGTGCTCTGCTGCTTTGTTTTTCGCAGTCAGTCAATTGCACACTAGTGAAGCTGAGCCAGGCTCTTCAGCTTTGCTGCTTTTGAGCATCTGTGCTCCACTTAGGCTCTGTGACATCTCTGGAGGTTGTTTGCCTCGGCCAGGCTGGAAAGTGCCCGCTAGTACCTAGAGCTGGGCAGGAGAGGGCAGAGAGCACTTCCATCTGACAGCAGGTTGCAGATTGCCTCGGAAAGAGCCGTGTCCTTGGAATGTGCAGCAAATCCTCTTTCTTTGCAAACCGCGGTTAGTGTGCAGTGCAGGTACGCTCTCCCCTTGCCAAATGGAGTGGGAAAGCTTTTCGCTAAGCTAGAGATGACTAGAGAAGCAGAAGCGCGGCTCCGGAGCTATCCGGAGGAAAGTGCCTCTTCCCGGCGTCTTTCGGCTTGAAGCGGCGCTCCAGAGTGCTCCGCTGGCGCTCTGCTGAGCTGTGCGCGAATTAGCCGCTTCTGCGCCTCCGAGAAGCAGAGATCGCGGTTGCTTGGAAGAGGCGAAGAACGAAGCCGCAAAGAAGCGGGCTTGTGTGCGAAGCCTTCCGACTGCCGGAGGACGGTGGCTGCCGCTCTCCTGCCTGTTGAATTCACTCTCGGCAAGCGAATGGAAAGCGTTCCAGGACAACTTGCCTGGGTTTTGACTTGGTCCTGATGCGTCCCACCTTGGCAAGTCTTGCTCGTCGCCAGAGGCTCCGAGATGCACAGAAGACGGTGGCAGCTGCTGAAAAGAAGGGCAGCGGTGAGTTTGTCGACAAGCAAGAACATAGGCAGCTGCCTGTGCTTGGGAAGGAGCAGCTGCCTGGTTTTGGCAATTGCCTTCACAGCGCCCAGAAGCCCGGTGCTCTGCTGCTTTGTTTTTCGCAGTCAGTCAATTGCACACTAGTGAAGCTGAGCCAGGCTCTTCAGCTTTGCTGCTTTTGAGCATCTGTGCTCCACTTAGGCTCTGTGACATCTCTCGAGGTTGTTTGCCTCGGCCAGGCTGGAAAGTGCCCGCTACTACCTAGAGCTGGGCAGGAGAGGGCAGAGAGCACTTCCATCTGACAGCAGGTTGCAGATTGCCTCGAAAAGAGCCGTGTCCTTGGAATGTGCAGCAAATCCTCTTTCTTTGCAAACCGCGGTTAGTGTGCAGTGCAGGTACACTCTCCCCTTGCCAAATGGAGTGGGAAAGCTTTTCGCTAAGTTAGAGATGACTAGAGAAGCAGAAGCGCGGCTCCGGAGCTATCCGGAGGAAAGTGCCGCTTCCCGGCGTCTTTCGGCTTGAAGAGGCGCTCCGGAGCGCTCCGCTGGCGCTCTGCTGAGCTGTGCGCGAATTAGCCGCTTCTGCGCCTCCGAGAAGCAGAGATCGCGGTTGCTTGGAAGAGGCGAAGAACGAAGCCGCAAAGAAGCGGGCTTGTGTGCCAAGCCTTCCGACTGCCGGAGGACGGTGGCTGCCGCTCTCCTGCCTGTTGAATTCACTCTCGGCAAGCGAATGGAAAGCGTTCCAGGACAACTTGCCTGGGTTTTGACTTGGTCCTGATGCGTCCCACCTTGGCAAGTCTTGCTCGTCGCCAGAGGCTCCGAGATGCACAGAAGACGGAGGCAGCTGCTGAAAAGAAGGGCAGCGGTGAGTTTGTCGACAAGCAAGAACATAGGCAGCTGCCTGTGCTTGGGAAGGAGCAGCTGCCTGGTTTTGGCAATTGCCTTCACAGCGCCCAGAAGCCCGGTGCTCTGCTGCTTTGTTTTTCGCAGTCAGTCAATTGCACACTAGTGAAGCTGAGCCAGGCTCTTCAGCTTTGCTGCTTTTGAGCATCTGTGCTCCACTTAGGCTCTGTGACATCTCTGGAGGTTGTTTGCCTCGGCCAGGCTGGAAAGTGCCCGCTAGTACCTAGAGCTGGGCAGGAGAGGGCAGAGAGCACTTCCATCTGACAGCAGGTTGCAGATTGCCTCGGAAAGAGCCGTGTCCTTGGAATGTGCAGCAAATCCTCTTTCTTTGCAAACCGCGGTTAGTGTGCAGTGCAGGTACGCTCTCCCCTTGCCAAATGGAGTGGGAAAGCTTTTCGCTAAGCTAGAGATGACTAGAGAAGCAGAAGCGCGGCTCCGGAGCTATCCGGAGGAAAGTGCCTCTTCCCGGCGTCTTTCGGCTTGAAGCGGCGCTCCAGAGTGCTCCGCTGGCGCTCTGCTGAGCTGTGCGCGAATTAGCCGCTTCTGCGCCTCCGAGAAGCAGAGATCGCGGTTGCTTGGAAGAGGCGAAGAACGAAGCCGCAAAGAAGCGGGCTTGTGTGCGAAGCCTTCCGACTGCCGGAGGACGGTGGCTGCCGCTCTCCTGCCTGTTGAATTCACCCTCGGCAAGCGAATGGAAAGCGTTCCAGGACAACTTGCCTGGGTTTTGACTTGGTCCTGATGCGTCCCACCTTGCAAGTCTTGCTCGTCGCCAGAGGCTCCGAGATGCACAGAAGACGGTGGCAGCTGCTGAAAAGAAGGGCAGCGGTGAGTTTGTCGACAAGCAAGAACATAGGCAGCTGCCTGTGCTTGGGAAGGAGCAGCTGCCTGGTTTTGGCAATTGCCTTCACAGCGCCCAGAAGCCCGGTGCTCTGCTGCTTTGTTTTTCGCAGTCAGTCAATTGCACACTAGTGAAGCTGAGCCAGGCTCTTCAGCTTTGCTGCTTTTGAGCATCTGTGCTCCACTTAGGCTCTGTGACATCTCTGGAGGTTGTTTGCCTCGGCCAGGCTGGAAAGTGCCCGCTAGTACCTAGAGCTGGGCAGGAGAGGGCAGAGAGCACTTCCATCTGACAGCAGGTTGCAGATTGCCTCGGAAAGAGCCGTGTCCTTGGAATGTGCAGCAAATCCTCTTTCTTTGCAAACCGCGGTTAGTGTGCAGTGCAGGTACGCTCTCCCCTTGCCAAATGGAGTGGGAAAGCTTTTCGCTAAGCTAGAGATGACTAGAGAAGCAGAAGCGCGGCTCCGGAGCTATCCGGAGGAAAGTGCCGCTTCCCGGCGTCTTTCGGCTTGAAGAGGCGCTCCGGAGCGCTCCGCTGGCGCTCTGCTGAGCTGTGCGCGAATTAGCCGCTTCTGCGCCTCCGAGAAGCAGAGATCGCGGTTGCTTGGAAGAGGCGAAGAACGAAGCCGCAAAGAAGCGGGCTTGTGTGCGAAGCCTTCCGACTGCCGGAGGACGGTGGCTGCCGCTCTCCTGCCTCTTGAATTCACTCTCGGCAAGCGAATGGAAAGCGTTCCAGGACAACTTGCCTGGGTTTTGACTTGGTCCTGATGCGTCCCACCTTGGCAAGTCTTGCTCGTCGCCAGAGGCTCCGAGATGCACAGAAGACGGAGGCAGCTGCTGAAAAGAAGGGCAGCGGTGAGTTTGTCGACAAGCAAGAACATAGGCAGCTGCCTGTGCTTGGGAAGGAGCAGCTGCCTGGTTTTGGCAATTGCCTTCACAGCGCCCAGAAGCCCGGTGCTCTGCTGCTTTGTTTTTCGCAGTCAGTCAATTGCACACTAGTGAAGCTGAGCCAGGCTCTTCAGCTTTGCTGCTTTTGAGCATCTGTGCTCCACTTAGGCTCTGTGACATCTCTGGAGGTTGTTTGCCTCGGCCAGGCTGGAAAGTGCCCGCTAGTACCTAGAGCTGGGCAGGAGAGGGCAGAGAGCACTTCCATCTGACAGCAGGTTGCAGATTGCCTCGGAAAGAGCCGTGTCCTTGGAATGTGCAGCAAATCCTCTTTCTTTGCAAACCGCGGTTAGTGTGCAGTGCAGGTACGCTCTCCCCTTGCCAAATGGAGTGGGAAAGCTTTTCGCTGAGATAGAGATGACTAGAGAAGCAGAAGCGCGGCTCCGGAGCTATCCGGAGGAAAGTGCCGCTTCCCGGCGTCTTTCGGCTTGAAGAGGCGCTCCAGAGCGCTTTGCTGCCGCTTTACTGAGCTGTGCGCGAATTAGCCGCTTTTTCGCCTCCGAGAAGCAGAGATCGCGGTTGCTTGGAAGAGGCGAAGAACGAAGCCGCAAAGAAGCGGGCTTGTGTGCGAAGCCTTCCGACTGCCGGAGGACGGTGGCTGCCGCTCTCCTGCCTGTTGAATTCACTCTCGGCAAGCGAATGGAAAGCGTTCCAGGACAACTTGCCTGGGTTTTGACTTGGTCCTGATGCGTCCCACCTTGGCAAGTCTTGCTCGTCGCCAGAGGCTCCGAGATGCACAGAAGACGGTGGCAGCTGCTGAAAAGAAGGGCAGCGGTGAGTTTGTCGACAAGCAAGAACATAGGCAGCTGCCTGTGCTTGGGAAGGAGCAGCTGCCTGGTTTTGGCAATTGCCTTCACAGCGCCCAGAAGCCCGGTGCTCTGCTGCTTTGTTTTTCGCAGTCAGTCAATTGCACACTAGTGAAGCTGAGCCAGGCTCTTCAGCTTTGCTGCTTTTGAGCATCTGTGCTCCACTTAGGCTCTGTGACATCTCTGGAGGTTGTTTGCCTCGGCCAGGCTGGAAAGTGCCCGCTAGTACCTAGAGCTGGGCAGGAGAGGGCAGAGAGCACTTCCATCTGACAGCAGGTTGCAGATTGCCTCGGAAAGAGCCGTGTCCTTGGAATGTGCAGCAAATCCTCTTTCTTTGCAAACCGCGGTTAGTGTGCAGTGTAGGTACACTCTCCCCTTGCCAAATGGAGTGGGAAAGCTTTTCGCTAAGCTAGAGATGACTAGAGAAGCAGAAGCGCGGCTCCGGAGCTATCCGGAGGAAAGTGCCTTTTCCCGGCGTCTTTCGGCTTGAAGCGTCGCTCCAGAGCGCTTTGCTGCCGCTTTACTGAGCTGTGCGCGAACTAGCCGCTTCTTTGCCTCTGAGAAGCAGAGATCGCGGTTGCTTGGAAGAGGCGAAGAAAGAAGCCGCAAAGAAGCGGGCTTGTGTGCGAAGCCTTCCGACTGCCGGAGGACGGTGGCTGCCGCTCTCCTGCCTGTTGAATTCACTCTCGGCAAGCGAATGGAAAGCGTTCCAGGACAACTTGCCTGGGTTTTGACTTGGTCCTGATGCGTCCCACCTTGGCAAGTCTTGCTCGTCGCCAGAGGCTCCGAGATGCACAGAAGACGGTGGCAGCTGCTGAAAAGAAGGGCAGCGGTGAGTTTGTCGACAAGCAAGAACATAGGCAGCTGCCTGTGCTTGGGAAGGAGCAGCTGCCTGGTTTTGGCAATTGCCTTCACAGCGCCCAGAAGCCCGGTGCTCTGCTGCTTTGTTTTTCGCAGTCAGTCAATTGCACACTAGTGAAGCTGAGCCAGGCTCTTCAGCTTTGCTGCTTTTGAGCATCTGTGCTCCACTTAGGCTCTGTGACATCTCTCGAGGTTGTTTGCCTCGGCCAGGCTGGAAAGTGCCCGCTAGTACCTAGAGCTGGGCAGGAGAGGGCAGAGAGCACTTCCATCTGACAGCAGGTTGCAGATTGCCTCGGAAAGAGCCGTGTCCTTGGAATGTGCAGCAAATCCTCTTTCTTTGCAAACCGCGGTTAGTGTGCAGTGCAGGTACGCTCTCCCCTTGCCAAATGGAGTGGGAAAGCTTTTCGCTAAGCTAGAGATGACTAGAGAAGAAGAAGCGCGGCTCCGGAGCTATCCGGAGGAAAGTGCCGCTTCCCGGCGTCTTTCGGCTTGAAGCGGCGCTCCAGAGCGCTTTGCTGCCGCTTTACTGAGCTGTGCGCGAACTAGCCGCTTCTGCGCCTCCGAGAAGCAGAGATCGCGGTTGCTTGGAAGAGGCGAAGAACGAAGCCGCAAAGAAGCGGGCTTGTGTGCGAAGCCTTCCGACTGCCGGAGGACGGTGGCTGCCGCTCTCCTGCCTGTTGAATTCACTCTCGGCAAGCGAATGGAAAGCGTTCCAGGACAACTTGCCTGGGTTTTGACTTGGTCCTGATGCGTCCCACCTTGGCAAGTCTTGCTCGTCGCCAGAGGCTCCGAGATGCACAGAAGACGGTGGCAGCTGCTGAAAAGAAGGGCAGCGGTGAGTTTGTCGACAAGCAAGAACATAGGCAGCTGCCTGTGCTTGGGAAGGAGCAGCTGCCTGGTTTTGGCAATTGCCTTCACAGCGCCCAGAAGCCCGGTGCTCTGCTGCTTTGTTTTTCGCAGTCAGTCAATTGCACACTAGTGAAGCTGAGCCAGGCTCTTCAGCTTTGCTGCTTTTGAGCATCTGTGCTCCACTTAGGCTCTGTGACATCTCTGGAGGTTGTTTGCCTCGGCCAGGCTGGAAAGTGCCCGCTAGTACCTAGAGCTGGGCAGGAGAGGGCAGAGAGCACTTCCATCTGACAGCAGGTTGCAGATTGCCTCGGAAAGAGCCGTGTCCTTGGAATGTGCAGCAAATCCTCTTTCTTTGCAAACCGCGGTTAGTGTGCAGTGTAGGTACACTCTCCCCTTGCCAAATGGAGTGGGAAAGCTTTTCGCTAAGCTAGAGATGACTAGAGAAGCAGAAGCGCGGCTCCGGAGCTATCCGGAGGAAAGTGCCTTTTCCCGGCGTCTTTCGGCTTGAAGCGTCGCTCCAGAGCGCTTTGCTGCCGCTTTACTGAGCTGTGCGCGAACTAGCCGCTTCTTTGCCTCTGAGAAGCAGAGATCGCGGTTGCTTGGAAGAGGCGAAGAAAGAAGCCGCAAAGAAGCGGGCTTGTGTGCGAAGCCTTCCGACTGCCGGAGGACGGTGGCTGCCGCTCTCCTGCCTGTTGAATTCACTCTCGGCAAGCGAATGGAAAGCGTTCCAGGACAACTTGCCTGGGTTTTGACTTGGTCCTGATGCGTCCCACCTTGGCAAGTCTTGCTCGTCGCCAGAGGCTCCGAGATGCACAGAAGACGGTGGCAGCTGCTGAAAAGAAGGGCAGCGGTGAGTTTGTCGACAAGCAAGAACATAGGCAGCTGCCTGTGCTTGGGAAGGAGCAGCTGCCTGGTTTTGGCAATTGCCTTCACAGCGCCCAGAAGCCCGGTGCTCTGCTGCTTTGTTTTTCGCAGTCAGTCAATTGCACACTAGTGAAGCTGAGCCAGGCTCTTCAGCTTTGCTGCTTTTGAGCATCTGTGCTCCACTTAGGCTCTGTGACATCTCTCGAGGTTGTTTGCCTCGGCCAGGCTGGAAAGTGCCCGCTACTACCTAGAGCTGGGCAGGAGAGGGCAGAGAGCACTTCCATCTGACAGCAGGTTGCAGATTGCCTCGGAAAGAGCCGTGTCCTTGGAATGTGCAGCAAATCCTCTTTCTTTGCAAACCGCGGTTAGTGTGCAGTGCAGGTACACTCTCCCCTTGCCAAATGGAGTGGGAAAGCTTTTCGCTAAGCTAGAGATGACTAGAGAAGCAGAAGCGCGGCTCCGGAGCTATCCGGAGGAAAGTGCCGCTTCCCGGCGTCTTTCGGCTTGAAGCGGCGCTCCGGAGTGCTCCGCTGGCGCTCTGCTGAGCTGTGCGCGAATTAGCCGCTTCTGCGCCTCCGAGAAGCAGAGATCGCGGTTGCTTGGAAGAGGCGAAGAACGAAGCCGCAAAGAAGCGGGCTTGTGTGCGAAGCCTTCCGACTGCCGGAGGACGGTGGCTGCCGCTCTCCTGCCTGTTGAATTCACTCTCGGCAAGCGAATGGAAAGCGTTCCAGGACAACTTGCCTGGGTTTTGACTTGGTCCTGATGCGTCCCACCTTGGCAAGTCTTGCTCGTCGCCAGAGGCTCCGAGATGCACAGAAGACGGAGGCAGCTGCTGAAAAGAAGGGCAGCGGTGAGTTTGTCGACAAGCAAGAACATAGGCAGCTGCCTGTGCTTGGGAAGGAGCAGCTGCCTGGTTTTGGCAATTGCCTTCACAGCGCCCAGAAGCCCGGTGCTCTGCTGCTTTGTTTTTCGCAGTCAGTCAATTGCACACTAGTGAAGCTGAGCCAGGCTCTTCAGCTTTGCTGCTTTTGAGCATCTGTGCTCCACTTAGGCTCTGTGACATCTCTGGAGGTTGTTTGCCTCGGCCAGGCTGGAAAGTGCCCGCTAGTACCTAGAGCTGGGCAGGAGAGGGCAGAGAGCACTTCCATCTGACAGCAGGTTGCAGATTGCCTCGGAAAGAGCCGTGTCCTTGGAATGTGCAGCAAATCCTCTTTCTTTGCAAACCGCGGTTAGTGTGCAGTGCAGGTACGCTCTCCCCTTGCCAAATGGAGTGGGAAAGCTTTTCGCTAAGCTAGAGATGACTAGAGAAGCAGAAGCGCGGCTCCGGAGCTATCCGGAGGAAAGTGCCGCTTCCCGGCGTCTTTCGGCTTGAAGAGGCGCTCCAGAGCGCTTTGCTGCCGCTTTACTGAGCTGTGCGCGAATTAGCCGCTTCTTTGCCTCTGAGAAGCAGAGATCGCGGTTGCTTGGAAGAGGCGAAGAAAGAAGCCGCAAAGAAGCGGGCTTGTGTGCGAAGCCTTCCGACTGCCGGAGGACGGTGGCTGCCGCTCTCCTGCCTCTTGAATTCACTCTCGGCAAGCGAATGGAAAGCGTTCCAGGACAACTTGCCTGGGTTTTGACTTGGTCCTGATGCGTCCCACCTTGGCAAGTCTTGCTCGTCGCCAGAGGCTCCGAGATGCACAGAAGACGGTGGCAGCTGCTGAAAAGAAGGGCAGCGGTGAGTTTGTCGACAAGCAAGAACATAGGCAGCTGCCTGTGCTTGGGAAGGAGCAGCTGCCTGGTTTTGGCAATTGCCTTCACAGCGCCCAGAAGCCCGGTGCTCTGCTGCTTTGTTTTTCGCAGTCAGTCAATTGCACACTAGTGAAGCTGAGCCAGGCTCTTCAGCTTTGCTGCTTTTGAGCATCTGTGCTCCACTTAGGCTCTGTGACATCTCTCGAGGTTGTTTGCCTCGGCCAGGCTGGAAAGTGCCCGCTACTACCTAGAGCTGGGCAGGAGAGGGCAGAGAGCACTTCCATCTGACAGCAGGTTGCAGATTGCCTCGGAAAGAGCCGTGTCCTTGGAATGTGCAGCAAATCCTCTTTCTTTGCAAACCGCGGTTAGTGTGCAGTGCAGGTACACTCTCCCCTTGCCAAATGGAGTGGGAAAGCTTTTCGCTAAGCTAGAGATGACTAGAGAAGCAGAAGCGCGGCTCCGGAGCTATCCGGAGGAAAGTGCCGCTTCCCGGCGTCTTTCGGCTTGAAGCGGCGCTCCGGAGTGCTCCGCTGGCGCTCTGCTGAGCTGTGCGCGAATTAGCCGCTTCTGCGCCTCCGAGAAGCAGAGATCGCGGTTGCTTGGAAGAGGCGAAGAACGAAGCCGCAAAGAAGCGGGCTTGTGTGCGAAGCCTTCCGACTGCCGGAGGACGGTGGCTGCCGCTCTCCTGCCTGTTGAATTCACTCTCGGCAAGCGAATGGAAAGCGTTCCAGGACAACTTGCCTGGGTTTTGACTTGGTCCTGATGCGTCCCACCTTGGCAAGTCTTGCTCGTCGCCAGAGGCTCCGAGATGCACAGAAGACGGAGGCAGCTGCTGAAAAGAAGGGCAGCGGTGAGTTTGTCGACAAGCAAGAACATAGGCAGCTGCCTGTGCTTGGGAAGGAGCAGCTGCCTGGTTTTGGCAATTGCCTTCACAGCGCCCAGAAGCCCGGTGCTCTGCTGCTTTGTTTTTCGCAGTCAGTCAATTGCACACTAGTGAAGCTGAGCCAGGCTCTTCAGCTTTGCTGCTTTTGAGCATCTGTGCTCCACTTAGGCTCTGTGACATCTCTGGAGGTTGTTTGCCTCGGCCAGGCTGGAAAGTGCCCGCTAGTACCTAGAGCTGGGCAGGAGAGGGCAGAGAGCACTTCCATCTGACAGCAGGTTGCAGATTGCCTCGGAAAGAGCCGTGTCCTTGGAATGTGCAGCAAATCCTCTTTCTTTGCAAACCGCGGTTAGTGTGCAGTGCAGGTACGCTCTCCCCTTGCCAAATGGAGTGGGAAAGCTTTTCGCTAAGCTAGAGATGACTAGAGAAGCAGAAGCGCGGCTCCGGAGCTATCCGGAGGAAAGTGCCGCTTCCCGGCGTCTTTCGGCTTGAAGAGGCGCTCCGGAGCGCTCCGCTGGCGCTCTGCTGAGCTGTGCGCGAATTAGCCGCTTCTGCGCCTCCGAGAAGCAGAGATCGCGGTTGCTTGGAAGAGGCGAAGAACGAAGCCGCAAAGAAGCGGGCTTGTGTGCGAAGCCTTCCGACTGCCGGAGGACGGTGGCTGCCGCTCTCCTGCCTCTTGAATTCACTCTCGGCAAGCGAATGGAAAGCGTTCCAGGACAACTTGCCTGGGTTTTGACTTGGTCCTGATGCGTCCCACCTTGGCAAGTCTTGCTCGTCGCCAGAGGCTCCGAGATGCACAGAAGACGGTGGCAGCTGCTGAAAAGAAGGGCAGCGGTGAGTTTGTCGACAAGCAAGAACATAGGCAGCTGCCTGTGCTTGGGAAGGAGCAGCTGCCTGGTTTTGGCAATTGCCTTCACAGCGCCCAGAAGCCCGGTGCTCTGCTGCTTTGTTTTTCGCAGTCAGTCAATTGCACACTAGTGAAGCTGAGCCAGGCTCTTCAGCTTTGCTGCTTTTGAGCATCTGTGCTCCACTTAGGCTCTGTGACATCTCTCGAGGTTGTTTGCCTCGGCCAGGCTGGAAAGTGCCCGCTAGTACCTAGAGCTGGGCAGGAGAGGGCAGAGAGCACTTCCATCTGACAGCAGGTTGCAGATTGCCTCGGAAAGAGACGTGTCCTTGGAATGTGCAGCAAATCCTCTTTCTTTGCAAACCGCGGTTAGTGTGCAGTGTAGGTACACTCTCCCCTTGCCAAATGGAGTGGGAAAGCTTTTCGCTAAGCTAGAGATGACTAGAGAAGCAGAAGCGCGGCTCCGGAGCTATCCGGAGGAAAGTGCCTTTTCCCGGCGTCTTTCGGCTTGAAGCGGCGCTCCAGAGCGCTTTGCTGCCGCTTTACTGAGCTGTGCGCGAACTAGCCGCTTCTTTGCCTCTGAGAAGCAGAGATCGCGGTTGCTTGGAAGAGGCGAAGAAAGAAGCCGCAAAGAAGCGGGCTTGTGTGCGAAGCCTTCCGACTGCCGGAGGACGGTGGCTGCCGCTCTCCTGCCTGTTGAATTCACTCTCGGCAAGCGAATGGAAAGCGTTCCAGGACAACTTGCCTGGGTTTTGACTTGGTCCTGATGCGTCCCACCTTGGCAAGTCTTGCTCGTCGCCAGAGGCTCCGAGATGCACAGAAGACGGTGGCAGCTGCTGAAAAGAAGGGCAGCGGTGAGTTTGTCGACAAGCAAGAACATAGGCAGCTGCCTGTGCTTGGGAAGGAGCAGCTGCCTGGTTTTGGCAATTGCCTTCACAGCGCCCAGAAGCCCGGTGCTCTGCTGCTTTGTTTTTCGCAGTCAGTCAATTGCACACTAGTGAAGCTGAGCCAGGCTCTTCAGCTTTGCTGCTTTTGAGCATCTGTGCTCCACTTAGGCTCTGTGACATCTCTCGAGGTTGTTTGCCTCGGCCAGGCTGGAAAGTGCCCGCTAGTACCTAGAGCTGGGCAGGAGAGGGCAGAGAGCACTTCCATCTGACAGCAGGTTGCAGATTGCCTCGGAAAGAGCCGTGTCCTTGGAATGTGCAGCAAATCCTCTTTCTTTGCAAACCGCGGTTAGTGTGCAGTGCAGGTACGCTCTCCCCTTGCCAAATGGAGTGGGAAAGCTTTTCGCTAAGCTAGAGATGACTAGAGAAGCAGAAGCGCGGCTCCGGAGCTATCCGGAGGAAAGTGCCGCTTCCCGGCGTCTTTCGGCTTGAAGAGGCGCTCCGGAGCGCTCCGCTGGCGCTCTGCTGAGCTGTGCGCGAATTAGCCGCTTCTGCGCCTCCGAGAAGCAGAGATCGCGGTTGCTTGGAAGAGGCGAAGAACGAAGCCGCAAAGAAGCGGGCTTGTGTGCGAAGCCTTCCGACTGCCGGAGGACGGTGGCTGCCGCTCTCCTGCCTCTTGAATTCACTCTCGGCAAGCGAATGGAAAGCGTTCCAGGACAACTTGCCTGGGTTTTGACTTGGTCCTGATGCGTCCCACCTTGGCAAGTCTTGCTCGTCGCCAGAGGCTCCGAGATGCACAGAAGACGGAGGCAGCTGCTGAAAAGAAGGGCAGCGGTGAGTTTGTCGACAAGCAAGAACATAGGCAGCTGCCTGTGCTTGGGAAGGAGCAGCTGCCTGGTTTTGGCAATTGCCTTCACAGCGCCCAGAAGCCCGGTGCTCTGCTGCTTTGTTTTTCGCAGTCAGTCAATTGCACACTAGTGAAGCTGAGCCAGGCTCTTCAGCTTTGCTGCTTTTGAGCATCTGTGCTCCACTTAGGCTCTGTGACATCTCTGGAGGTTGTTTGCCTCGGCCAGGCTGGAAAGTGCCCGCTAGTACCTAGAGCTGGGCAGGAGAGGGCAGAGAGCACTTCCATCTGACAGCAGGTTGCAGATTGCCTCGGAAAGAGCCGTGTCCTTGGAATGTGCAGCAAATCCTCTTTCTTTGCAAACCGCGGTTAGTGTGCAGTGTAGGTACACTCTCCCCTTGCCAAATGGAGTGGGAAAGCTTTTCGCTAAGCTAGAGATGACTAGAGAAGCAGAAGCGCGGCTCCGGAGCTATCCGGAGGAAAGTGCCTTTTCCCCGGCGTCTTTCGGCTTGAAGCGTCGCTCCAGAGCGCTTTGCTGCCGCTTTACTGAGCTGTGCGCGAACTAGCCGCTTCTTTGCCTCTGAGAAGCAGAGATCGCGGTTGCTTGGAAGAGGCGAAGAAAGAAGCCGCAAAGAAGCGGGCTTGTGTGCGAAGCCTTCCGACTGCCGGAGGACGGTGGCTGCCGCTCTCCTGCCTGTTGAATTCACTCTCGGCAAGCGAATGGAAAGCGTTCCAGGACAACTTGCCTGGGTTTTGACTTGGTCCTGATGCGTCCCACCTTGGCAAGTCTTGCTCGTCGCCAGAGGCTCCGAGATGCACAGAAGACGGTGGCAGCTGCTGAAAAGAAGGGCAGCGGTGAGTTTGTCGACAAGCAAGAACATAGGCAGCTGCCTGTGCTTGGGAAGGAGCAGCTGCCTGGTTTTGGCAATTGCCTTCACAGCGCCCAGAAGCCCGGTGCTCTGCTGCTTTGTTTTTCGCAGTCAGTCAATTGCACACTAGTGAAGCTGAGCCAGGCTCTTCAGCTTTGCTGCTTTTGAGCATCTGTGCTCCACTTAGGCTCTGTGACATCTCTCGAGGTTGTTTGCCTCGGCCAGGCTGGAAAGTGCCCCGCTAGTACCTAGAGCTGGGCAGGAGAGGGCAGAGAGCACTTCCATCTGACAGCAGGTTGCAGATTGCCTCGGAAAGAGCCGTGTCCTTGGAATGTGCAGCAAATCCTCTTTCTTTGCAAACCGCGGTTAGTGTGCAGTGCAGGTACGCTCTCCCCTTGCCAAATGGAGTGGGAAAGCTTTTTCGCTAAGCTAGAGATGACTAGAGAAGAAGAAGCGCGGCTCCGGAGCTATCCGGAGGAAAGTGCCGCTTCCCGGCGTCTTTCGGCTTGAAGCGGCGCTCCAGAGCGCTTTGCTGCCGCTTTACTGAGCTGTGCGCGAACTAGCCGCTTCTGCGCCTCCGAGAAGCAGAGATCGCGGTTGCTTGGAAGAGGCGAAGAACGAAGCCGCAAAGAAGCGGGCTTGTGTGCGAAGCCTTCCGACTGCCGGAGGACGGTGGCTGCCGCTCTCCTGCCTGTTGAATTCACTCTCGGCAAGCGAATGGAAAGCGTTCCAGGACAACTTGCCTGGGTTTTTGACTTGGTCCTGATGCGTCCCACCTTGGCAAGTCTTGCTCGTCGCCAGAGGCTCCGAGATGCCACAGAAGACGGTGGCAGCTGCTGAAAAGAAGGGCAGCGGTGAGTTTGTCGACAAGCAAGAACATAGGCAGCTGCCTGTGCTTGGGAAGGAGCAGCTGCCTGGTTTTGGCAATTGCCTTCACAGCGCCCAGAAGCCCGGTGCTCTGCTGCTTTGTTTTTCGCAGTCAGTCAATTGCACACTAGTGAAGCTGAGCCAGGCTCTTCAGCTTTGCTGCTTTTGAGCATCTGTGCTCCACTTAGGCTCTGTGACATCTCTGGAGGTTGTTTGCCTCGGCCAGGCTGGAAAGTGCCCGCTAGTACCTAGAGCTGGGCAGGAGAGGGCAGAGAGCACTTCCATCTGACAGCAGGTTGCAGATTGCCTCGGAAAGAGCCGTGTCCTTGGAATGTGCAGCAAATCCTCTTTCTTTGCAAACCGCGGTTAGTGTGCAGTGTAGGTACACTCTCCCCTTGCCAAATGGAGTGGGAAAGCTTTTCGCTAAGCTAGAGATGACTAGAGAAGCAGAAGCGCGGCTCCGGAGCTATCCGGAGGAAAGTGCCTTTTCCCGGCGTCTTTCGGCTTGAAGCGTCGCTCCAGAGCGCTTTGCTGCCGCTTTACTGAGCTGTGCGCGAACTAGCCGCTTCTTTGCCTCTGAGAAGCAGAGATCGCGGTTGCTTGGAAGAGGCGAAGAAAGAAGCCGCAAAGAAGCGGGCTTGTGTGCGAAGCCTTCCGACTGCCGGAGGACGGTGGCTGCCGCTCTCCTGCCTGTTGAATTCACTCTCGGCAAGCGAATGGAAAGCGTTCCAGGACAACTTGCCTGGGTTTTGACTTGGTCCTGATGCGTCCCACCTTGGCAAGTCTTGCTCGTCGCCAGAGGCTCCGAGATGCACAGAAGACGGTGGCAGCTGCTGAAAAGAAGGGCAGCGGTGAGTTTGTCGACAAGCAAGAACATAGGCAGCTGCCTGTGCTTGGGAAGGAGCAGCTGCCTGGTTTTGGCAATTGCCTTCACAGCGCCCAGAAGCCCGGTGCTCTGCTGCTTTGTTTTTCGCAGTCAGTCAATTGCACACTAGTGAAGCTGAGCCAGGCTCTTCAGCTTTGCTGCTTTTGAGCATCTGTGCTCACTTAGGCTCTGTGACATCTCTCGAGGTTGTTTGCCTCGGCCAGGCTGGAAAGTGCCCCGCTACTACCTAGAGCTGGGCAGGAGAGGGCAGAGAGCACTTCCATCTGACAGCAGGTTGCAGATTGCCTCGGAAAGAGCCGTGTCCTTGGAATGTGCAGCAAATCCTCTTTCTTTGCAAACCGCGGTTAGTGTGCAGTGCAGGTACACTCTCCCCTTGCCAAATGGAGTGGGAAAGCTTTTCGCTAAGCTAGAGATGACTAGAGAAGCAGAAGCGCGGCTCCGGAGCTATCCGGAGGAAAGTGCCGCTTCCCGGCGTCTTTCGGCTTGAAGCGGCGCTCCGGAGTGCTCCGCTGGCGCTCTGCTGAGCTGTGCGCGAATTAGCCGCTTCTGCGCCTCCGAGAAGCAGAGATCGCGGTTGCTTGGAAGAGGCGAAGAACGAGCCGCAAAGAAGCGGGCTTGTGTGCGAAGCCTTCCGACTGCCGGAGGACGGTGGCTGCCGCTCTCTGCTCTTGAATTCACTCTCGGCAAGCGAATGGAAAGCGTTCCAGGACAACTTGCCTGGGTTTTGACTTGGTCCTGATGCGTCCCAACCTTGGCAAGTCTTGCTCGTCGCCAGAGGCTCCGAGATGCACAGAAGACGGTGGCAGCTGCTGAAAAGAAGGGCAGCGGTGAGTTTGTCGACAAGCAAGAACATAGGCAGCTGCCTGTGCTTGGGAAGGAGCAGCTGCCTGGTTTTGGCAATTGCCTTCACAGCGCCCAGAAGCCCCGGTGCTCTGCTGCTTTGTTTTTCGCAGTCAGTCAATTGCACACTAGTGAAGCTGAGCCAGGCTCTTCAGCTTTGCTGCTTTTGAGCATCTGTGCTCCACTTAGGCTCTGTGACATCTCTCGAGGTTGTTTGCCTCGGCCAGGCTGGAAAGTGCCCGCTAGTACCTAGAGCTGGGCAGGAGAGGGCAGAGAGCACTTCCATCTGACAGCAGGTTGCAGATTGCCTCGGAAAGAGACGTGTCCTTGGAATGTGCAGCAAATCCTCTTTCTTTGCAAACCGCGGTTAGTGTGCAGTGTAGGTACACTCTCCCCTTGCCAAATGGAGTGGGAAAGCTTTTCGCTAAGCTAGAGATGACTAGAGAAGCAGAAGCGCGGCTCCGGAGCTATCCGGAGGAAAGTGCCTTTTCCCGGCGTCTTTTCGGCTTGAAGCGGCGCTCCAGAGCGCTTTGCTGCCCGCTTTACTGAGCTGTGCGCGAACTAGCCGCTTCTTTGCCTCTGAGAAGCAGAGATCGCGGTTGCTTGGAAGAGGCGAAGAAAGAAGCCGCAAAGAAGCGGGCTTGTGTGCGAAGCCTTCCGACTGCCGGAGGACGGTGGCTGCCGCTCTCCTGCCTGTTGAATTCACTCTCGGCAAGCGAATGGAAAGCGTTCCAGGACAACTTGCCTGGGTTTTGACTTGGTCCTGATGCGTCCCACCTTGGCAAGTCTTGCTCGTCGCCAGAGGCTCCGAGATGCACAGAAGACGGTGGCAGCTGCTGAAAAGAAGGGCAGCGGTGAGTTTGTCGACAAGCAAGAACATAGGCAGCTGCCTGTGCTTGGGAAGGAGCAGCTGCCTGGTTTTGGCAATTGCCTTCACAGCGCCCAGAAGCCCGGTGCTCTGCTGCTTTGTTTTTTCGCAGTCAGTCAATTGCACACTAGTGAAGCTGAGCCAGGCTCTTCAGCTTTGCTGCTTTTGAGCATCTGTGCTCCACTTAGGCTCTGTGACATCTCTCGAGGTTGTTTGCCTCGGCCAGGCTGGAAAGTGCCCGCTAGTACCTAGAGCTGGGCAGGAGAGGGCAGAGAGCACTTCCATCTGACAGCAGGTTGCAGATTGCCTCGGAAAGAGCCGTGTCCTTGGAATGTGCAGCAAATCCTCTTTCTTTGCAAACCGCGGTTAGTGTGCAGTGCAGGTACGCTCTCCCCCTTGCCAAATGGAGTGGGAAAGCTTTTCGCTAAGCTAGAGATGACTAGAGAAGCAGAAGCGCGGCTCCGGAGCTATCCGGAGGAAAGTGCCGCTTCCCGGCGTCTTTCGGCTTGAAGAGGCGCTCCGGAGCGCTCCGCTGGCGCTCTGCTGAGCTGTGCGCGAATTAGCCGCTTCTGCGCCTCCGAGAAGCAGAGATCGCGGTTGCTTGGAAGAGGCGAAGAACGAAGCCGCAAAGAAGCGGGCTTGTGTGCGAAGCCTTCCGACTGCCGGAGGACGGTGGCTGCCGCTCTCCTGCCTCTTGAATTCACTCTCGGCAAGCGAATGGAAAGCGTTCCAGGACAACTTGCCTGGGTTTTGACTTGGTCCTGATGCGTCCCACCTTGGCAAGTCTTGCTCGTCGCCAGAGGCTCCGAGATGCACAGAAGACGGAGGCAGCTGCTGAAAAGAAGGGCAGCGGTGAGTTTGTCGACAAGCCAGAACATAGGCAGCTGCCTGTGCTTGGGAAGGAGCAGCTGCCTGGTTTTGGCAATTGCCTTCCACAGCGCCCAGAAGCCCGGTGCTCTGCTGCTTTGTTTTTCGCAGTCAGTCAATTGCACACTAGTGAAGCTGAGCCAGGCTCTTCAGCTTTGCTGCTTTTGAGCATCTGTGCTCCACTTAGGCTCTGTGACATCTCTGGAGGTTGTTTGCCTCGGCCAGGCTGGAAAGTGCCCGCTACTACCTAGAGCTGGGCAGGAGAGGGCAGAGAGCACTTCCATCTGACAGCAGGTTGCAGATTGCCTCGGAAAGAGCCGTGTCCTTGGAATGTGCAGCAAATCCTCTTTCTTTGCAAACCGCGGTTAGTGTGCAGTGCAGGTACACTCTCCCCTTGCCAAATGGAGTGGGAAAGCTTTTCGCTAAGCTAGAGATGACTAGAGAAGCAGAAGCGCGGCTCCGGAGCTATCCGGAGGAAAGTGCCGCTTCCCCGGCGTCTTTCGGCTTGAAGAGGCGCTCCGGAGCGCTCCGCTGCCGCTTTACTGAGCTGTGCGCGAATTAGCCGCTTCTGCGCCTCCGAGAAGCAGAGATCGTGGTTGCTTGGAAGAGGCGAAGAACGAAGCCGCAAAGAAGCGGGCTTGTGTGCGAAGCCTTCCGACTGCCGGAGGACGGTGGCTGCCGCTCTCCTGCCTGTTGAATTCACTCTCGGCAAGCGAATGGAAAGCGTTCCAGGACAACTTGCCTGGGTTTTGACTTGGTCCTGATGCGTCCCACCTGGCAAGTCTTGCTCGTCGCCAGAGGCTCCGAGATGCACAGAAGACGGTGGCAGCTGCTGAAAAGAAGGGCAGCGGTGAGTTTGTCGACAAGCAAGAACATAGGCAGCTGCCTGTGCTTGGGAAGGAGCAGCTGCCTGGTTTTTGGCAATTGCCTTCACAGCGCCCAGAAGCCCGGTGCTCTGCTGCTTTGTTTTTCGCAGTCAGTCAATTGCACACTAGTGAAGCTGAGCCAGGCTCTTCAGCTTTGCTGCTTTTGAGCATCTGTGCTCCACTTAGGCTCTGTGACATCTCTCGAGGTTGTTTGCCTCGGCCAGGCTGGAAAGTGCCCGCTAGTACCTAGAGCTGGGCAGGAGAGGGCAGAGAGCACTTCCATCTGACAGGCAGGTTGCAGATTGCCTCGGAAAGAGCCGTGTCCTTGGAATGTGCAGCAAATCCTCTTTCTTTGCAAACCGCGGTTAGTGTGCAGTGCAGGTACGCTCTCCCCTTGCCAAATGGAGTGGGAAAGCTTTTCGCTAAGCTAGAGATGACTAGAGAAGCAGAAGCGCGGCTCCGGAGCTATCCGGAGGAAAGTGCCTTTTCCCCGGCGTCTTTCGGCTTGAAGCGGCGCTCCGGAGCGCTTTGCTGCCGCTTTACTGAGCTGTGCGCGAACTAGCCGCTTCTTTGCCTCTGAGAAGCAGAGATCGCGGTTGCTTGGAAGAGGCGAAGAAAGAAGCCGCAAAGAAGCGGGCTTGTGTGCGAAGCCTTCCGACTGCCGGAGGACGGTGGCTGCCGCTCTCCTGCCTGTTGAATTCACTCTCGGCAAGCGATGGAAAGCGTTCCAGGACAACTTGCCTGGGTTTTGACTTGGTCCTGATACCCCCACCTTGGCAAGTCTTGCTCGTCGCCAGAGGCTCCGAGATGCACAGAAGACGGTGGCAGCTGCTGAAAAAAGAAGGGCAGCGGTGAGTTTGTCGACAAGCAAGAAGATAGGCAGCTGCCTGTGCTTGGGAAGGAGCAGCTGCCTGGTTTTGGCAATTGCCTTCACAGCGCCCAGAAGCCCGGTGCTCTGCTGCTTTGTTTTTCGCAGTCAGTCAATTGCACACTAGTGAAGCTGAGCCAGCTCTTCAGCTTTGCTGCTTTTGAGCATCTGTGCTCCACTTAGGCTCTGTGACATCTCTGGAGGTTGTTTGCCTCGGCCAGGCTGGAAAGTGCCCGCTACTACCTAGAGCTGGGCAGGAGAGGGCAGAGAGCACTTCCATCTGACAGCAGGTTGGCAGATTGCCTCGGAAAGAGCCGTGTCCTTGGAATGTGCAGCAAATCTTCTTTCTTTGCAAACCGCGGTTAGTGTGCAGTGCAGGTACGCTCTCCCCTTGCCAAATGGAGTGGGAATGCTTTTCGCTGAGATAGAGATGACTAGAGAAGCAGAAGCGCGGCTCCGGAGCTATCCGGAGGAAAGTGCCGCTTCCCGGCGTCTTTCGGCTTGAAGCGGCGCTCCAGAGCGCTTTGCTGCCGCTTTACTGAGCTGTGCGCGAACTAGCCGCTT